>NC_088300.1:4965661-5055676 GCF_032854445.1 Liolophura sinensis | reverse complement strand
GACAAACAGACCCAACAGCATTGCAATTTTGAAGTGTGATTTCCATAGCGTTTTTTCACGTGTGTCGAAGGTAGCACTATCAAATTTTAATGGTTCACGAAGAACAATGCAGAACAGTGCTACAAGAGTTCAATGCCTAAAAGAAACAAAATCTGAGTCTTCTTTTAAACTTTAAAGGTCTAAGGTGAAAACTAAAAACACAAATGAAAATTTGAACATTCTGTTTTTTAAAACATTTTCAACAACAAAAAATGCAGCAATTTGCATAATATAAAAAATAGATTTACTACAGGTACATTTTCCGAAATCACACTGAATAAAAGTCAGCTTTGTTCAGGCATAGGGTGGAGCGATGTTTCTCTGAATAAAACTGAAAAATGCCAGATCAAGCACACCATTTTCGATGCTCTCGATCAGACCACAAGCAATGTAGAATTGATTTCGACGGTAAATATCCTTTGAATTCAAGACAGTTGAATTAATATGTAAGCAAACATATACTATACTGACCTCAGTAACGTTTTCCGGAATCTGGTTGTTGACTTCAGGCATATTTTGATGGCCAAGATTAAGTGATGTCTTCTTCAAAATTCTGTGGCTGGTGAGATAATCTCATGAAGTCTCGGACTGCTGCGTGATCAAGCGAAGCCAGGGCATAATTCTCAAGCCTGACTGAGCGAGAACAATAGAACTTCATATCCCTCCGTCTATCTTAATCCAAGGTTTAAGGCAGTGGTTTTGTCTGTTTCTGGACAGATTCTTATGCCTTTTTATAAACCAGCGGCATTGCTTTTGGGAATTTATGACTGTGTCCATATGTGGAAAAACAGAATCTTTAAATTTCAAGTTTTTTCAACTGACTTTTTGGGGAAAAAAAACCCTTGAAATTTTATGACACATATTAATTTCATTGTATACTTGTGATATTTTCATGAAGGCTGTCCAGTTCTAGATTTGACACTGACAACAATATGCTGTTTAACACTGGTCACATAAAATATTCACGTGCATAAAAAATCTGCTAGAAATCTATCTGCACTTTTCGCATTGTTTGCCACAAGGCTGACACAACTACATGTAGGTAGGTTAGCCATGGATCCGTGCTTGCAGGTACATGTTGCATTGCAGGTAAGTAGGATATCTCAGGTAGAAGCTGCTACATAACCAAGAGGATTAGGTAACCACAGACTGTAGGATTGTCAGCTGTCCCAACCTGTCTCTCCATACAGACCTCGGACATGCTGTTAGCAGGCAATCCCACAGTAAACATTACACTCCCTGCACGACAGGTAAGCTTCAGGACACCAACTATAGGTCTGCTATGTTAAACCTTTGTAAGGCTGTACAAGCCCCCACCCCCAGGAATACTAAGGCCTGCTTATATGTACCTACTACCTGTAATTACACAGCACACAACAGATATATTACGATACCAATGAAGCACTTAGCAAGTATTTCTTGCATGGACGCAATGTAATCATCATTTACATGTATGTATGTATGTATGTATGTATGTATGTATGGGCTGTACCTGGATAGGTCTGCCAGCAACCTGCAGATGGCCGTGGGTTTCACCCAGGATCTGTCCGGTTTCCTCCTACCATAATGCTGGCTGTCGTTGTATAAGTGAAATATTCTTCAGTGCCGTTTAAAAACGAAAGACAAATAAAATAAATCCAATATATATATATGTGTAACTACTTTAAAAAGAATACGCTCTATTTTAAATGTCATAGAAATGAAAGCATTGAAAATTTTAATTTAATGAAGACAGAATGATGAATATTGACATATAGTTACTTATCTACACATATACATATTCATGTCTCTTATGACACTTGCGTTGAGAATATTATTGGAGTATAATGCTTCATTTTTGATGTGTGTGTCGCGGGGTGGGGAGGTGGGAAGGGATTGATTGTGTTGAAGAATATCAATCAAACTTTTTTTTACACCCTACTGTGTGTATGGGCGGTGTCTAGTGTGTATGGGTGGTGTCCAGTGTGTATGGGCAGTGTCCAGTGTGTATGGGTGGTGTCTAGTGTGTATGGGTGGTGTCAACTAGGCGTGGGGGTGGGGGTGGGGGTGGGGGGGTGGTGAAGGATACTGGACTATGCCACTATGGTACAACTTTTATTATCTATACTGTGTCTAGTGTATGGGTGGTGTTAGAAAGTGAGTGTGCAGGGGGAGAGGGAAGTGACAATGATACAGGACACTTTACACTGTGTCTAGTGTGTATGTGTGTGTGTGTTTGTTTTTGGTGGGGGGGGGGGAATGTGCTCAATGTGGAGGATACAGAAGAACAATATCGATATCACTGTACATTATGTGTTTGTTGTATATGTTGGTGGGGGGAGGGCATACAAAGGGGGGGATCAATAAACAATTTCCATATTAGATGTTTGGTGTGTGTAGTGAATGTTGGGGGGGGGGGGGAGACTATGTGAAAGATACTAAGGAGGAGGCATTACCATTGACATCATGCTACTGTAGTACGAGTGGGGGGAGGAAAAGGGGGCAGCAGTAAGACTGAGGATATTAAGACAACTGCTTGCCTGTAGAACAGGTTTGTCAGGCCAACCAGGCCGATGAGTTCTGTGTATAGAGACAGAATACTATGTGGTATAATTACACCTTACAGGACATGCAAATCAGCTAGATTAAAATGCACATTTATCATCAGCTGGTTGTTCAGCTAACACAAACCTGCAGAACACTGACATACCACATGCTGCAGGATGCTTAAAATCAAGGCTGTTTTGTTTTAAGGTTAGCTAAGAAAAGCAATAACCAAATTAATGCACCTGGACAAAATGATGACAGTAATAAACATGCATACTGACAAAGTCGGACAGCTATATATTGTTGGCAAAAAGACTTCTTTGTTTTTTAAATTTTTTTACATCCCCGCTCCCCACCACATATACACACACATTATTTCCACAATGACCAGAAACCAAACTAACATTTGGGAAATAGATAAATATCTAAATGAGTACATATAACATACTGGTACATGTAGTACACATCTATACATAGGAAGAGTTTGGTGACATTACAAATCTCCCTGAAGGAAAAGAGTAAACAAACAGAAGTTATTAATAATTTTCCCACTCTTCCCACCAATAACAAGGTATTACTTCGCTAAGGTACATGTCCATGATGTCAAGTGCTTGTGATGTCAACACCCCTGGGTATTTGATGTATTAGGAAAGCTAATACAGGCATAACCCCATCCAGAACATGTGTGGATACCTGGTACCTATAGGACCTCTAGTGTCACAGCCAGTGCTTTATCAATGGTACCAGGTAGGCGGCTGTCAATTAGTGTTTGTCAACAGGCCTTACGATAACCTTAAAAACCTTAGAACATGTCCTGGTCCAGCTGTGTGGTTAACCAGGTACCCACCAGGAGGCCAGCTCTTGAGGGTTTAGTAGGGGAGGGGCCAAGGTTAGGCTGACAGATCCCATAGTAAATACAGTTGTAATGACTCCAGTATAACACTCAGCATACAAGACCAACTTCAAAGTGGCCAGTTTACCTTGGCTTGTTAGGCATAAGTCCCCTCACTAGTCTTGTATAGAAATATCCATGTGTAACAGCTGATCTACACTGAGTTTTCTTTTAAAGTTTGATCTCACATCTACACCAATGGGTTTGTGTCCCTGAAGAGAAATAAATTAACAAGGATTCAAACTGAGAAATCTATGTGCATGCACGTTCAATTTGTCAAATCCTCCTGAAAGCATTAGCTTAAGCTCATAGAGAGGATGAGTAAAAAATGTATGCTCTAACTGAATAGATATATGTATGGTATAACAACGCCCATTACAACACATTTACTACATGTACTCACACCAAATATGGGACATTTCTACAGAATATTGCTTTATTTCCTCACATGTAACTTTCAGCTCCCAAAGTGAACATAAAGTCTGCAACTACATATACATAGAAAATGATATAGGACACAAGTATCATAGAAAAGATATGTAAAAAAATTGAACAGAGTTTTTGAAAGCCAAGAAGTTCTGTATTGGGGATATGGTACTGACGGGTAATTCACTCCGAGCAGCCATGATGTAGAAGCCCTTATCAACTTGGCCAATCACTAGCGCTGAAAGCGTCATGTGATAATTGGCTGTCGCGTCAGAAAAACCTATTAGCTCCCGATTGTCAGTGTGGTTTCTTATAGTGGATAGACAGATATCGATGCAATAAATTGGATTTTTAAGTGTTAAACGGGTGCATTTTGGACCACACATTAATCAGCAGACAACGGAGAAAGGCTGCCCAAGTCACGATGCATACATGTTGGGCAGAAGGCTGCAGCTAATTTGTCAGGGTGAGTTAGCAATGAAACCACATCTCGAGAGTCATTGCTTGAAGAAAAATATCCTGACTGCATTATCTTTCCTTAGCATAATCAGATTTATTACGAAACTATCTTCCCAAAATTTGAATGAAAGAGTCTGTTATCAATCAGGAGGTCCTGCTATGTTCGGCGAATTCTCTGATGTGGGAATAGTCAGCTAGGCCTAATCCTTACACCCATGCAGGACAAGGGTGAGCAGGACGGCTAAAACATGACTAAATTCCCTGAAGTCGGTACAGCCACCTGGGCCAAATGCTTACACCCATGCAGCAGGAGGATGAGCCGGACTGCTAAAACACGATGCTTGTGTCCACGAACATCTCCCTGACCGAGCGCCAAAATAAAATAAACATCGGCCCTTTGATCACAGAACAGAACTGATACTCTTTGGTTGGGTACCAGGCGTTTTTGTTTATATCTTCTCATTGTCACAATGTTTAATACCGATGGTACGGGAGAGCTCCTAGGCTTGTGACGTCACTCTAGATAGCTAAATGGCGTCACCAAGTCAGTGGCTTGGTACTGACAATTGCTTGCTATTTATTTTGTTGATAAGCAGTGTAGAATTTTAAAAATATTTTTAGAACATTTCTGGAATACTACTTTTTTATAAATTAACTCAGATATAGTGGCTGACTTTATTTTACTTTAAATGTAACTATGTACACCCTACAAAATGATGCTAAATGCAATTTGTGCAGATCCATAGATGCTCACATTAAAACTTTGGTTGCCATACTGTTTTTATTACTGCTAATATAGGAAAGGAGTACTCCCTGAATTTAAATTGACATAATACACTGACTTTCTTGTAGCTAAATAAAGAACAAGTACATGTAGGCCTACACCCTGAATGTTTAATTTAACACAATTATCTTATTAATATACACTGATTTATAATGAATTAATGTACATGAACAATAGAAGTTGTTTTTTTGTTTTTCATTTAAAGAATCCTGATGTATTTTTGCTGCACTTAACAGTGAAACACATTCCCAAGCTGATTTGTTACATCAACTAGAACTACTAGAACGTGAAATTTGATTCCCACGTACATGTGGTAATACAGAGCGAGTCTTGATCAGAAGTGTCCAGGGTGAAGAGTGTACCTTGACATCAGCATTCCTACATAACTCTCTCTCTCCTCAGGTATTCCTGCTATGCACCTTCAATTCAGCCCATATATCAGACGCCCCCAAGCTGTACGAACAGCATCTAATTAAGTCATCTGCCAAGGACTGTGCAGATATGACCTTGTCCAGCAGATACCCCGATTTACCTGAGCGTCCCCATGCAGGCACATAAGTCACCACCACAAACATATCTGCCTTGTCTTTTCATACATGTACACACCTATCACTGTACAAAATAAACCAATACTAAATGTCTAGTAATCAGAACATTTTTGACTTATATAAACTTGAGATGTTATTTCTCTTGATACTTGATCTAAATATTACACATACCTGTACCATACAAGAGAAAAAATACAACGGCTGGAAAAGGCTTGGAAAAGAGCTCGCCTCAAGGAGACACATGAATGCAAAACTTCAGCTCAATACATAAGGTACTGAAGTCATGAATTTGGTAATTTACGGTAATTGATATGCATACAGAGCTTCAGCAAATGATCTCATCCCACTCATGTCATTGTGCTTTACATGCATGCAAACTTCAGCTCAATACATTCTGTACTTTTTGAGATACATGTATCACCCCTTGCCTAACATTTACTTTAACACTGATTCTAATACACAATACACAGTCGTGAATTTTGTAATTTATGGTACTTGATATGCACACAGCCAATCAATAATGGAACATCCCCCTTGGGTTATAGCACTCTACATATGTGCAAAACCGGAGTTCAGTACATGGAGTTCTGTTTAAGATAGCAGCCCTAACATTTTGTTTAACACTGCTTTCCCTTTTATTGGTTGCTGACGCTCACAGGATGAAATATTATAAAGGTACACCTGTACTCTGTAGAGGCGAGCCCAAATTATGGCAAACCAAGGACAATTACTCTAAATTTCTCAAAAAATATGTTATCATTAATGTGGTATATTAAAAGTGTACATGTATATTACAACCACTAGTAAGGTTGTCCTTTGGAGATTAAGTGCATACACATGTAAGTATATAAATACATGTAACCTGTAGCGATGTAAGGCTGTGATTTGTGCCTTACAACATCCTGAATTACACTGTAGTGTGTTTAAAGGTATAGCAGTCTGATGAATTGCCGAGGGATTTCATTTAACACCTCTCAGCACATCTTTATTGCCTATGCTAATCAGAATCACATGTGGGTTAGATTCTCCAACCTCAGAGACCATTAATTTTTACACACACATGAATTAGTCCTTGTAACCACTGCACAAAGTTTATATCATTTGAAGTCAGTGGCAGACCTACACTACACTTATGTAGGTAACTTTTCAAACAAGATTGCATGCTGAGAATCTCACCACAACCAACCATCTTATCAGCAAAGAATCCCAATGTATTAGCATAAGTAAGTCTCATCAGCATAGGCATGCATTATCCAAATAATATACACAGTGTGTATCAAAATTCACATGTTCTATCAGCATGACCATCACTCAGCATTAGAGTTACGCTTGTAAAATTCTCACATAAGGCAGTTCATGTTTCACATTTCAAACTGAACACAACCCAACAATCCCTGCAGTTGACCTTCACTCTACTGCATCAGTAAGCTTACTTCAGGGCACTGCTCACTGCAAGGTGCACAGGAGAAGGACACATGAACAATGGGACAAGGAACAGTGGCACAGGGAACAGTTAAGAATGGCACGGGGAAGAGTGAACAGTGGTACAGGGAACAAAGGCACAGGGAACAGGGAACAGTGGCACAGGACACACAGAACAGCGGCACAGGCCACACGGAACAGCGACAAAGAACACAAGACACAGAAAACAGTGGCACAGAACACAGGGAACAGTGGCACAGAACACAGGGAACAATGACAATGGACAACGAGGATAGAGACAAGGGACACCAGGAACAATGACAAGGGACACCAGGAACAATGACAAGGGACATCAGGAACAATGGCAAAGGACATCAGGAACAATGGCAAAGGACACCAGGAACAATGACCAGGGACACCAGGAACAATGACAAGGGACACCAGGAACAATGACAAGGGACATCAGGAACAATGGCAAAGGACACCAGGATCAGTGAAAAAAGGACCTCAGGAACAAGGACACCAGGAACAGTGAAAAAGGACACAATGAGGAGCACAGGAGCATAGATCACTGTTACACATCCTAGTACAGCCAGCCATAGATGTTCATGCACTCTCTCTTCCCTCTGTAATTGAAATTACCACCACACTGCATCAAATATAATCACAGAACAATAATCATAGGAGCACAAATAGTTGTGCAGCACACATGGAGCGTAGCACACTTACCATGTGAACTATATACTGCATCCATGTACATATATGTATATAATGGTTATTAATAGACACAAGATCTAATCAGCCTGACATATATAACAGTCCAGGCTCTATCCCCTTCGTAATTACATGATCCGGCTTATACAGTTACTTATCCGACTGTCATCATTCAGGTCAGGACTGTTTTTAGTGACACTTCCTTTTTACCACTAAAATCTGATCTCCACACCTAAAATTTATGGCTTTAAATTTGCTAATTAGTAAGCGATAAATCTTATAGCTTTCAAGTACAATCTAGTCCAGGACCCAAAGTTATGGATAGCAACAAATGAAACTGGAATACGTACTACACTCTACTGGATCAAAGGCTACACACTTGACGAATCAAGAATGTACATATAGTTGTTGACAAACAATGCTTGTGGGTACATGCTCTAACACAAAGTCATTTAACTTGATGATTCATTACTCCTTTGATGACAGCTAAGAATTTATTCAAAATATATCTGTAATGCCCAAAAGTAGCTTCATATAATGGGATAAGATCACATACTTTACATGACTCTAAAGATTTAAGAAATAATGGATGCACCCAGAGTCGATCAAAATTTCTGTCCATAAATGCAAACATCTAGATCAATACCTACATCTAAGTATGTTAATATGACCGGGGGTATGACCGGAGGGGTATCTCCGGCCATAAGTCTGTCAGGTCTGTCAGGTCTGTCAGCAACCTGCAGATGGCCGGGGGGCTTTGCCCAGTTTCCTCCCATCATAATGCTGGCCACCGTCATATAAGTGAAATATTCTTGAGTACGGCGTTAAACACCAATCAAATAAATAAATCAATCAATCAATCGCTAAGTTGTCCAGTCATTGTCCGTTATGCGGTCACGTCAACGGAACAATAGAACAATAGAAACACTCCAAGCCCTGTCAACAATGATAAATTTATTATAAGTGTAACACGGGAAGTGATCAGGACTCAGAGGTCCTTGTTGAATCACTCTCCAGCCCGATCCTAACTTGTCCCTCTAGAAGAGGGCACTGTTTTAATATAATCTCTAACAATACAAAGCTTGATTAACCAGAGGTAACCATCTGGTTGTCATGATGAATTTGTGATTGTCAGTCTGAAAAAGCACTGAGACAGAGATAATCTTCTTAATCTATAAACGTTAGTCTTTGGGAAATCACTCTCAGACACTTAGTATATTACATTCAATTTTACATACTGACTTCATTATAAACTAATTAGCTACCCTTGTGACATAGGTACAAGTAAAATGAACGACAATTCTTTGACTGGTCATATTACTGTCTCCATGTGTACACTTTCTAGGAGAACAATGTCACATACATGTACTTCTCCATCCCAAGACTCCAAGTACAGGTTAAGACATGCGTGTTGCACTGGATTCCAACAGGCACTCCACCTTTATCCTCATTATCACTGTTTTCTACACTGAAAAGAAATATATTTTTCAATTTCTTAATATGCAGATTTCCTGCACCTTACATGACCTTAACACTATCCCTGATTTGATATACTAGTAGATGATAAATGTAGAAATATATTTCTATAAGACGATTACAAGGAATAGTTTGTGCCACAATGAATCTCACACCTTTCAAAAACTACAATTTTATGTTTTTCCACTGAATACCAAATACTTAGTGTACCGAGCTTTTAACTACATGATGGATAATGATAAGTAAGTAAAGGAATGCTTCAGCTTCAAACATGCCTCAGTTTATTTTATATGGATCCATCATAATCTGAATAACATGTCATTTGTAGGTTCAACTTGAGAATCAAACACTGGGTATCAACACAACTGAGGCAAGCATTCTGGAAAAATTGTTCCCACAGTGTACACCCCCATACAGTTTGAGGCTTCAAAATATCATGTACTTGTGTAGATGTCAATGCACATAAATATATCCAAAATGGAAACAATTTTGTTGAACATACATAAGACAGTTCGAATTGCAAATCTTGGTACATAATAAGCCATGTACTTAGTTCGAATTGCAAATCTTGGTACATAATAAGCCATGTACTTAGTTTCTTGCAACTAAATGTTTGTGAGCATTTCTGGATGATGTACTTTAGTAATTTTGACAGCCTATTGACTATGACAGGCCTGTATTTGGCAGACACACAGTTGTGTGATAGAAGAGGGTTATCAGTTACACTGGGGGGGGGGGGGGGGCAGGACAACCCGAGATCATTAGGAAAAGCAGCCAACATCACAGTCAGCCCTCTACATGCTTCAGGGGGTCACTGCCTTCCACTCTAACCTAGCAGAGGGCTAATATATTTCAGCAACTGAGCAAGATGCCATGGAGCCACTACCAGTACTACCATATACTACAGCAACTGAGCAAGATGCCAATGGCCATGGAGCCACTACCAGTACTACCATATACTACAGCAACTGAGCAAGATGCCAATGGCCATTGAGGCACTACCAGTACTACCATATACTACAGCAAATGAGCAAGATGCCAATGGCCATGGAGCCACTATCCTTACTACCATATATTACAGCAAATGAGCAAGATGCCAATGGCCATGGAGGCACTACCAGTACTACCATATACTACAGCAAATGAGCAAGATGCCAATGGCCATGGAGACACTACCAGTACTACAGCAAATGAGCAAGATGCCAATGGCCATGGAGACACTACCAGTACTACCATATACTACAGCAAATGAGCAAGATGCCAATGGCCATGGAGACACAACCAGTACTACCATATATTACAGCAAATGAGCAAGATGCCAATGGCCATGGAGACACTACCAATACTACCATATATTACAGCAACTGAACAGGATGCCAATGGCCATGGTGACACTACCAGTACTACAGCAACTGAGCAAGATAACCAATGGCCATTAAGACACTACCAGTACTACCATATACTACAGCAACTGAGCAAGATGCCAATGGACATGGAGGCACTACCAGTACTACCATATATTACAGCAACTGAGCAAGATGCCAATGGCCATGGAGACACTACCAGTGCTACCATATACTACAGCAACTGAGCAAGATGCCAATGGCCATGGAGACACTACCAGTGCTACCATATATTACAGTAAATGAGCAAGATGCCAATGGCCATGGAGACACTACCAGTACTACCATATACTACAGCAACTGAGCAAGATGCCAATGGCCATGGAGACACTACCAGTACTACCATATACTACAGCAACTGAGCAAGATGCCAATGGCCATGGAGACACTACCAGTACTACCATATACTACAGCAAATGAGCAAGATGCCAATGGCCATGGAGACCCTACCAGTATTAACAGTACATCTTGCATGTACATACACCGTCACAAATATCATTAAGCAGTCAACTTCAAAGTTAGATGCTGTACATGTGGTTACACACTCGATAGAAGATTACTCTCCTGCTGAAACAACCCAGAGGCCTCTCATCAATGTGGCTGCTGTGATTTCAAGTCAAGCTCATGCTGGCTGTACATGGAAAGGTCTTCTAGCAACCCATGTATTATTGTGAGTTTCCACCGGGCTCTGCCTGGTTTCATCTCACCATAATGCTGGCTGCTGTTGTAAACATTCTTGAGTACAGCATAAAACACCAATGAAATAAACAAATAAATAAATAAATCCAGCGGAAACATGGCATACTAAAAGCATGAACACAGGCTCTAAAGCATACATGTACATGTTACTACCTTAAATACCCAAGGAAGCATAACAGCTTACTCAGACTGTTATGTATCGCATTAAAGAGCTGTGGCCTGTGACACATAAGATCCCAGCCTTAAACATAAGACCCCAGCTGCCACATACATGGACAAATAACAATGTGTCTTAAGATAAAAGGATACTGAAAACAAAGTATAAAACAAAGAATATGTTTCTATGCTAAATAAAGAAAATTATGCCCTGGAAAAATTCATTTTGCAGGTATTTTTATAACTGTTAATTACCCCTCTATATTATGCATATTTTCTGTCAACGATCAATTTTTTTCAGAAATTACATCATTGTTGATCTTGCTCAGAACTTGGTGGACACCCTCGAAGTGCCCGGAGCCTGGTGAACCATGTCACTACAGTGTGGGCAAGGTGACGTGTACACAGATACTGCATGGCTTCTTTGGGCCAGCTTAGCACCCCCTGTGCGCCCCTACACCCGCCCGTATTCAGTCTGTTCCCCACACCCCCACACTCATTTGGCCAGACCTGTTCAGTCTGTCCACCACAGAGTTCTTTTTAAACAAGGATTATCGTTGATGTCACTACTGGAAGCTACTTAATTTCACAATTAAAGTAAAAGCTGATTAATGCACATGTACCTGCAAATATCCACATCCACTGAGCCTGGACATGGTTAAATAACAGCAACTTTGGTAGAGTAGATGCACCCAACTGCTGTCTGCTATGCTTGTGTTAAGCTAGCTGATGTTAGGCCTGAAGAGCAGCATAATGATCTGGCAAAACCAAGTCAAAGATTCAAGAACAGCCAGATAAGCATTACAAGTATTTCATGTCAAATACATGTATACAATACTGACCAAAAAGCACTAACATGCATGCTCCTAATAATGTACAGACTAATGCAGTGGGCAGTGTTATGTCGATATATCAGTCCTTAAAAAGTTTAATATTGTGATAGGCCTACTGGTAAAGTGAAAAGCATTCCCTATTGTCATAGCAAGCAACTGCAAGAAAAAAGGAGATGCATGATGAAAGGTTTCTGAGTAGCATTTAGATGTTGGGTCATAACACAAACTGAGTGCACGTAGCCATTCTATGGATAACACAAGCATTTGTATCTCAATGTAGTCCTACTTCTTCGCTGGTGCCCACACCTTTCTCTGGTCAACACACCCATTACTTCACATGCTACGGACATCTCTACCACAGATGTTTTAAAACAATCCATTGCCTCTACCTACTACAAGCTTAGTAATGCGAAGTGCTTGGCCCACCCATAGCGGTCAGGATAGAAAACTGGCCCAGGGCTGAACCTGCTTCAATAAAAGATAACCAACAGTAAACCTATTGCTATGCCATCTTGATGTATTAAGAGTAGATGTCTACATGATACTATCTTACACACCCATGTCTTACAGACATTATAACTACTAACAGTGAGACAATGTCAGATATTGCTCAGTTCCCTTGGTGACTACATAATACATGAGGGCAATTATCTGTCCATGCAAAGGTTTTACACCATATATATCTTGCCATAAATAACAACAGTGTGTCTGGGTGCCTGAGATAAAAATGTTGGCAAGGGGCATATTTTCCAGGCAGAGTTAGAGGTAAACAATGAAGGTTTCCACCTTCAAGTTCAATTCTCTCTGAGAATCCAGCCAAAAAAAACTTTTTTTTCTGTTACCAGATGTAAGTATAACATAAACCTCCTGTACAAAAACATTTTTAATCTAGATTTCAGGGTGTGGATCTTAATAAAAACTAGTTCATAACACATACAAACACAAAAAATGAAAATGTAAACATCTGAAAACATCTGCATGATCTACTGCGAGCATGTTTGTACCATGCTTGTGTTGCTGAGGGGAGAGTGATGTATTGGTAGATATGCAGCCATAAGGTCAAATATGGCTGACAAAGTGTGAGTGAGGGGGTGGGAGGGTGGAGTACTAGCTGTCCTTACCTCCCTGACTGAACCTGATCTCAGCACTGGGCAAACCCTCAGGCCACAGCTTATTCTGTTTTTTTTTGTTCATCTGGTGATTTCTGGTGGCCTTAGATAAGCCTGTCTGTCTTGCCTTGCTGTCTGAGTGACAGCCAGCTGCCTTCCCTGACAGGCCTAAATACAGGGTAACTGGTAACTCTACAAACTATTTAACCAATACATATATTCAACACACTCCTGTTTCAAACCATTTGTTGCCTTTCAAAATCACTGAAAGACCACTGAAACAGACAGGGAGAGAGAATACATCATGTGTGGAGCTTTTGAAACATTGTCAATGATACAGTACCAGGGCTACCCTACACTGTATCAACATATACACATGCATGTTGTAGCCCAAGATTTCACAAGTTCTGACCTGAATAAACACTGACACACTGCTCTGTTTATGGTGTGTTCTGAAGATCAACATAATCCTAGCCTTGATACTGGGCATAATCCTAGCCTTACACGGTAGAAAAGCAGGATGATACTGGACATAAACCTAGCCTTGATACTGGGCATTGTCCTAGCTTTACAAGGTAGAAAAGCAGGATGATACTGGACATAAACCTAGCCTTGATACTGGACATAATCCTAGCTTTACAAGGTAGAAAAGCAGGATGATACTGGACATAAACCTAGCCTTGATACTGGGCATAATCCTAGCCTTACAAGGTAGAAAAGCAGGATGATACTGGACATAAACCTAGCCTTGATACTGGGCATAATCCTAGCCTTACAAGGTAGAAAAGCAGGATGATACTGGACATAAACCTAGCCTTGATATTCAACATAATCCTAGCCTTACAGGGTAGAAAAGCAGGATGATACTGGACATAAACCTAGCCTTGATACTGGACATAATCCTAGCTTTACAATGTAGAAAAGCAGGATGATACTGGACATAAACCTAGCCTTGATACTGGGCATAATCCTAGCCTTACAAGGTAGAAAAGCAGGATGATACTGGACATAAACCTAGCCTTGATACTGGGCATAATCCTAGCCTTACAAGGTAGAAAAGCAGGATGATACTGGACATAAACCTAGCCTTGATACTGGGCATAATCCTAGCTTTACAATGTAGAAAAGCAGGATGATACTGGACATAAACCTAACCTTGATACTGGGCATTGTCCTAGCTTTACAATGTAGAAAAGCAGGATGATACTAGACAGAATCCTAGCCTTGATACTGGACATAATCCTAGCCTTACAAGGTAAAAAAGTGGCATGTATTAAAGCACAAATTCCCAGGAGTCAAACTGTTTAAAGTGAAACACAGAATATACAATTTATGTAGCAATGCACTTTTCCAGCTACTTGAATCTTTTACAGTATGTAAGTTTTGAAGTGTCATACTGTAAATCAATCACTAGCTTTCATTATTTATTATTTTTCTGATATACAGACTAACTTTTCTGCACACTAAATCGATATATATGAAGTTGAACAAAATTATGGATAATGACTACATGTAATCTACATATATTTTAGAGCCATGTCAAACGATACATACACTTAGCCATAAAGAAATTTGAAAATGAAGTTAAGACTTGAAAGCTGACGATAATGACAATTAGGCTGTAGACAGGCATGTGTCGTACTTAACAATTTTTCAGTCATATGACGACGAAGGAATCATTAGGGTGTAAGTGATGTGCCTCCTTGTTGCAGGACAGATTTCCACCGCTTTTTTATATAGTGCTGCTTCACTGAGACGACTTACCGAAGGCAAGTAAGCGGCCCCGCCTGAGCCATTATACTTATACGGGTCAACCAGTCGTTGCACTATCCCCCTCATGCTGAACGCCAAACGAGGAAGCTGCAACTTCCTCTTTTAAAGTGTAAGGTGTGACTTGACCCAGGATTGCTTCTGGATCTACTGGTCCCGAAGCGGATGTTCTACCAACTGTGCTATCCGGGCCGGCAGGCGATTATTTGAGTGGTGTATATGTATGTATAGATAAGGAAAGGAGGTGGTTATTGCAAACTGTTATCTGGGTAAAAAAAGAAAAGAAAAATGAGCTATGTGTTTTGTTTTTTTGAGTGGGGTGGGGTGGGGTGGGGTGGGGTGGAGGTGGGGGTGGGGGGTTTAGATGATAACTCCAAACACAGTGGTCATCATGAAATACATAAAGTTATAGCAAATCTATGGCATTTCTTCACAAAACTAGATGTGCAGTATACACCCCTCTGCCTTCAGCAATTGCCCACAGCTCCTGAGTGTCCCCTTCTTCTACCACTATGCCACAGAACTACCAATACTGATACATGTACATGATTTTGATAGCACCACGATTGTCATGAGAACTGTTTTATACTGAATGCTATGGTCTAACAAACTGCCAGTCAGACAGATGAACAGACAGACAAACACCAATGGTATAGTTTTTAAGAGATCATTTCCTCCACCACAACATAAGTTGTCTGGGCTCAGAGTGAAATAAGCCAGACTCAGCTGGTCTGCTACATGCTTACAGCCTCAACTGGGTCACGTTAAGACATGCTCTATAAGTACACATAATACTATAAATTCTCACCAAGCCAGAAACCTGGCAACTTACCCTCCTAAGATCTACTCAGCCTTAGGTTCTCCACCACACAAAGAAACATGTTCAGCAAGGTACAAGTTTTTGTGCAAATATGTGCTTTCATGCCAAACTACATTCACACACACCGGAACTTTTTCAGGTGAAAAAACAAATATCTACCAGTTGAAGAAATTCATCTCTCACATGATCTGTGATGGCATATGTTCATATCTTTTGCCAATCAGTAAAATACATGCAAATCAATGCACAGATATGCAGCAACTACAGACACTAGTAAACCATTTTATATACATGTTGCAATACTATATACACATTCAGAATTGTGCACAAAATGCAACATAATGCTACAAAATAAATACCAGGCATCTCCCTAAGGAATACCTAGCCAATAGTAGATTATTCCACCTTGGTTCCAGACTGTCTTGGGGTTAAAAAACACAGCAATAATAACTGTAAACATGATGTCTTTACTTTTTGATGATAACAATACTTTTAGTATGACAAAGCTAGATGTAATAGCTCTGGCATACTGAGACTTTATCTTAGCCATGTATTTTTATACTGCTCCGACAAATCTGTACACAGCATACCAATTCTCCTCTTAGTTTCTAGGGTTATGCTTTTTGAGGCATTTTGAACTCTGATGGGTCAGCTAAAGTGTATGGATGACATCAATTCTACCCTAGTGGTGAAGGCAGTGCAGTACAAACACCCTACAACATCTCATTTTCTTCACTTCTACCTCACTATAAACTAATCAAAACCAGGTATACAGCATGTAGCCAATTGACACACAGGAATGTGACAAGAAGCAAGATTCCACCAATTTCACCATACACCATAAAGACAACTTTAACTATCTATTATAATTACTCGGACGTTATGAATCCCACAGATAACAGTCAGTACTCATGTGGGCAACTACCATGGCTTTTATCCACTAGGATGAGCCCAGCAGTCAATAATGATCTAGGTACCTTAACTTTCTACAATAGCTTACATACACGTAGACCAAGTACAAACAGCAATAAGTGCCATTAGACTGCAGTTGAATTGTCACTCATTCCTTTCATGAACATAGCAGAAGTTTATTACTGATCTGAACATCATTGAGCATCATCATGTTTTCTGACATGATGATCTTGATTTCTTCAAATGCAACAGAGGTATTTTATCCACCAACTATATTTTATTTCATAACATTTGCAACATATAAGTGTACCTCGATGTACATGTAGGCATCTGTCATGTGATGCTACCTACATGTATATTTATGTATACATGAAGTGGACATGTGTATCGATGTATCTTATTAACAGTCAGCCAGGACAAACTATTTACACACGTACTACATCCTATGTACATGTAGTAAACATCATACATTGAACTAAACATTAAATATGTGTTGTCTTCAATTTTCCCAACATAGATGTCCTAAATCTAACCTGCCTTGTACAAGACTTATAAGCCCACCAAAACAATATCATTAGAAATTCAAGAGGCTATTTTGAGTACAAAGGCAGCATTGCTCTGGGTAAGTAGGTCACTCGACATAAACATAGATACAGGCCTGTAGTGAAACAGAACCCAGTCAGATGTCATAAGCGAGACAGAATCTGTTTTAAAAAGGCCTTCATGTGTGTGTATGCCTGCAGGCACAGCTGCCAGAGGGTCACTAGTTTGGAGTTTCACGCATGCACAAATACATGTACATGTATATACACTTACTAAGAGAAGTTTGTAGCCAGTCCTTAGAAGCCTTGAAATACAAATGAATTTATTCATAAGGTAAAGGGCTAAGAAGGCTGTACCAGAGATTTTTGGCAAAAACTCTTCGTTAAGCAAATAAAAATTTCCCTATTTACCAAGAATAGCTGAAATTAATGTCTCTCAGAAGACACAAGACTCGTTCCAGTATTATTTCCTGAATGAAATGATCCTAAAAATGTAAAAAGCGACCCACTGTCATCCACATAAATGATTTCATTAACGACCCACTGAAATCATTACTGATTTGAACAATATGTACAAAGATGAGACTTGTGCCTTTTTATTCTCAATTATTTATGATATTTATATAGTTCTGAATTGACAAAGTATAAACAACTGATCAAGGAAACAATATTAACATGAATTTGATGGTATTACACGCAAGTACACACCAGACTTTAAACCAGTAGACACCAGACTTCAAATAAGTACACACCAGCCATCAAACTAGTATACACCAGACTTCCACATACTATGTAGATGACTGACAAAGTATGAGATAACTACCAGTTCCTGAATGACGGAAATGTATTACAGGAAAGCTTAATTTTCACCTGTACAACACTTTCAATGTTGTGAAGGCTAAGGCTTGAAGACTTAGGACAGCACAAGACAGTTGCAGAGCACAGCAAGAACCCATTACATACCATCATGAACACTAAATGCCTCACAGGTCTTAAAACAACTTTTCATAAAAATCACCACTTTCAGCTTGCTGCCACTACATGAATTTAGTGTAAGGTTTCAGTTCACTTCACATATTAAATTGCTCAGCAGGAGGGTTGTGACTTTAGGCTGTATTAATGAAGAAAAGGTCTGGAAACATAAAGCCAGGAGGCCTGTATATGAAAGCATGAAAGGAGACTGAAGTGTGTTCTTCAACAAATAAACAGGGTGAGGTCTAACTCTCAAAGCCAAGAAGCAAAAAAAAATGTATTTCAGGTGTAAGTTTGAAATTTGACTGTATGAAACCACTGCATTGCAACTTTATTCAAGGATTTTTTATTTAAACATTTAACCAATATTCATTCCCACTAGTGTTAATAACAGCTGAAATCAAGTAAACCTTACAACAATATTCATTGCATCTTACACGTAAATGTCAGGTGTACACAAATTGTACTCATTTAAACGCAACCCATGAAATCCCACACACGAACACCACCAAGTACAAATAAACATGATCTTTAGCACTGATCCAAGAGTACCGGTATATTTATTGAGACAATATCATTATAGATATTATTAACAGTGTGTTGCTTTCAAGCATGAAACACAACATTTCAGTTCAAACCATTATCCTCAAAGTATCCTGGCCTAGTTACAGTGTACACCCCAGTAGCCAGGATATCCCTAGCAGCTGTGTAGAAGTTTGTGATACTAATAATACTTCATGTGGTGTAGCTTGTCACACCTTATCACTGACACTGGAAATCCTTTACCTGCTCAGATTTGTTTGCATCAATTTACATGTACATTGGAGATGAAAAAAATATGAGGAGCTAAGTTTAAGTCCAAAGACCATGCACAGGTAAGTAATCCACACAACACCTGTTGTGTGTTCTGTTAAAGTGTGCTGATGTCATGTAGTACCTGTCTTAAATAATCCTCTTTGATACATAACATGTATGTATGCACATAAGGCCGCACATTCTCTACATGATGAATTAGTACAGAGTAGTCTCAACAATGAAGATAGCATGGAAACAGACCTCAAATTTCAACCAAAAACTTGCATTTACCAGCCAATCAATTTCATAAAATAATACTTTTGGCGCTGAAACATACATTTTCAGCAGGATATAATTCTACCCTCTAAGCAACCCTAAAAACACCATTCTAAGATTAATAGAGCCCTAAGAATCAGGCAAAGTGTGCTCTTTAGACATGGGCAAAAGATGGCTTTGGAATTTCATGTGCCTTCAGAATTTCAGATGATTTTAGTTTGATATTAAACATTGCAAATGTCCAAAAATAGTAGTTCTACAATTACTACCAGAGTTACATTCACTTAGCAACACTACATGTAATGGTTTTCTAGAAGACTAAAGCATTGACAAGGGTCCATTTAACTTTCTTCATCCAACTACGTACACATACACATGTACCTATAACACTTTTCTGTCCACCTCCTTTGCACGTATCCACATGGACGTCTTGTACAATGTGAACAAGGCAGAAAACACTCCAGAGTTCTATGTAAATAACACCTATCTTAGGTAAACATCATGGACAAAGCCGCTTTCCAGAGAAACGAGCATACAAACTATGCCAGAACATTTCATTGTAAAGCACAAGCTCCGTCTGATTTTCAAATCTGTATAGGCTTGTATTTATATATAAGAGATACAAAAGTAACATATACATTAAAAGAATGCTTTCATGGTTCTTGCACAAGAATTTAAATTTGTTTTAGTTCACTTGTCCTTTGTTAATGGCATTTTCCATAGTGTACATCACAGGTCAATGAGAGGGTTTAGCACTAATAAATTGTAAACAATCAGTACATGTACTGTAGTTATATTACAAAAACAAGAAGATAATAAACACACAGATATCTGTTTTTGGGAGTGGGACTGAAATTATTTCACCTAAGTAAATATATTTCTGATTATCAAGGTGTTCATGTTTTCAAAACTTGGTCAGTGTTAGCGGAGCTCTGAGGGCTCCAACTCACCTCAACGCCTGCTCCATATTACTCTCAAACCAATTAAACTAGATCACCAGTGCTGGACCTGCCAATTTGCAGACAGATAGTTTACTGTCCCACAAATCGATTCTGATCATTTAAAACGCCACAAAAAAGAAAAAAAAAGATGAGAAAAAAATGGTAGAAGAGATCAAACATGACAATATCTACTTCACAGGACAGACTGACCCTTGACCTTGTCAGGTCATGAGGGCAGGTTCACAGCAGGCACATGCTTTTAGCTGCATAGACAACAGACAACACAGACCACAGGATACTTTTACAGGTAATATTCACATCATGCAACACTCATGTGTTGCTACACGTGCAGTAAAATAACACAGGATGGTGTAAAGTTACACATGACCTGAAAAAGTCACTGACTGAGACTTAAGAGTTTGGTAGAGAGACTAGCACAGAGCTCACCTATAGAACACAAAAAAAGTGCAAAATTTCAGCCCAATGTTTAAAGATCATAAAACATTTATTTTCGCACAGATTCTAATATACAAAAGGTTATGAATTCACACAATGGAAATTAACACATGTACATCACATAAACGACGAGACATATCCCACGTGTTATTATGCTTTGCATAGCGTGCATACTGTCTGCTCAATATATTCAGAACTTTTTCAGATATCACATCTAATATTTACCTTAACATGGATTTTAACAGTACACAATACACCAAGTTGTGAATTTTGTAATTTAATATGGTAATTAATTTGCACACAGGGAATCAGCAACAGGATACCACCCCTAATACTCATTTTAACACTGCTTGCCTCTTATTGGAGTTCGATGCCAAGGCTCATGGCATCACATAAGCTATGTCTGTCCTCTGTACAAGCAAAGCTAAAAAATATGGATCCGATTTCTTTGAAACACCATTCTATGGTAATGTACTGATGCTCTCGTATGGGATATGCACTGGACTTGCCAAAGTGCTGACATCATCTTGGTATACTGCATGTAAATGCAAGCCACATCATATGGACAGGGCATATCAGGAGAAAACGAGGACTCTTACAGACTAACACAGTGTAAGACATCATGATATAGCGTGAAATAGGATATAATTCAACCCAAATCTTTTCCCCCCGATATTTATTGTCAAAATAAAAGCAAAAGGGGTCTGTTTTAAAGTACATGTTAGGCAGCAGTTGAACCAGTGAGTTCTAAAGTCAAAGCTGCTACTTCCTTTATCAAGTTTTTGTTGTCGCTAGTGTTGATCTTTTTAGATAGTTTTGTATTATGTTTAATAAAGAGCTCTTGACTTTCACCCGTATGACATGCATAATGACCTTGCTTTGCACTAAGATGACATCGATCCCCTTGACAGATTCTAAAGTCTTTGATAAGTTGTTAAAATAAAAATAAACCTTCGTGAACATCAGACTAGATGGATATGAATTTAGAAAATTTTAGCACCTTTTTATTAAATTATTAAAAGCTTAATGGTTGACGTTGGTCAGTCAACTTTGTACTGACATACCTGAAAAGCTGTCACAACAGCTGGCGTAACCAGTCTGCTGATTTAAAGGTACAATGTATAAGTACGTATTTGCATCCCAATCACAATACAATGCTTCTCCATGTACGCATTTGCATCCCTGTCACAATACAATGTTTCTCCATAGGGGATTTACATACTACAATTATATACTAGTATTTATTCACTGTATCTAATATAGAAATTAGTAAAGTGTACTATAGACATATATACATTCATTTCCATGCCACATGTTCCAAAGAGTTCAACAATTAATATACCATATACTTATATAGTGAAACAAGGAAGGTGTATTGATCAACACATGGCCAAGGGAGAGGTTACTTATTCCTCCTGAAGTTATGTAGGTGAGGAAGTCTCTTACATTGACTTGATACAAAATGAACACAAGCACCATATTAATCATCTGCGTGATTTCTATGATGATTTGTTGAACATTCTTCATATGTTGCTGGCAGTACATTATTACAAGTACAGGATTTCTGTTACAGCACTCCAATGAACTAGTTCACAGAAAGCAGAAAAGAAATCTGTCAAACAGGTGGTGTTTGTCAGACTGAATGCATCTTTCCATATTTTCGTCTTCCAGCATCCCTTCTGTGTTCTTTTCAATATCATTTTCAATACCTCATGACAGGACATCCTCATACAATTGTAATATCCCCTTGAGTTTTAACTATCGGAAATAGTTTACCTTGCATAACATTCCATGCTTGTTGGTTTTAATGTCATTGCCATAGCAGAATGGTTCCAATACAGCCCCAGCTGTGTTCATTGTATTGGGCAACGCAAGATGTACACTGAACCATGACTTTTACACAATACACTGACACCCAAACATGGCACTTAATGCCAGTCACAATGTCATGTTCAACACACATTAACCATACAATATAGTGAATATGCTTCATACATTGATAAAAACATGTTTGATGCATTGCATATACCCATTAACACACACATGTATGTACATTTATAAATAGTGCAGTTGGGCCATCCTTAAAACACTTTTTGTTGGGATAACCCAACCCTATCAAAAAAAAGGGGAAAGATGATAGAAATTTTTTTTTTTTTTATTCCAGCCAGTGAAAAATGTAGTGATTTTAAAGACATAACAGTTAGGACAATAGCTGAAAAACAGGAATTCCATGAAATATCTCATGGAATCTCATAAAAACTTGCGACTAGGGCTTTTTTTCAAAGGGTTGGTCGGGTTACCACATGCACAACGGACATATTTTGAATAATGACCTCACACGAGAACATTATTTGAGTTCTGGAGCTCTCATATACCTGTGCTAACACCTCTTCCTTGCATACTACTGTAATACAAGTGAGCACCAGCACACCTCTCTAGTTCCCTAATATAAACGTACAGAGAGGAACATAGAGGGTACCAAAACAGACAATAGTAATCAGTGCACTGTTTGAAGTTCACATATTTACACAGGTACCCTATTTCCTCAACCTTTTCACATATGAAGGAACAAGTTTTATGCACTTTTTCATTTGATTTTGGACAAAACTACATTGGTTAGATTGGTCAATGCCAGGGCTTCACTAAAAATATAATTTTATCAGTCAACACAGAATAATGCCTTCAGAATATGCATGAATAAACATCTTGCGAACATCTGAGAAGGTTGAAGAATTACAGTACACAGAATGCCTGTGTACCCTGTACATCTACATGTTCATCAAAGAAATCAAAATGCACACATAAATACACTAAATAACTGGCTAAAATCAGACAATTTTTTATTTATTCAATTTTTCACCCAAGTAGTCAGTTTAATGTGGGGAGGAAACTGGGCTAAACCACCAATCTTTGGCAAGTTTTTGACAAACTTTCCCATTGGTGGAAGACAAATGGTCATCAGTGAAAGTCAGTCAGCATAGTAAGACCATCACTGTCACCAAGGTCCAACAAAAAGTTAGACCAACAGAAACATTCAAAAAGGGTTTTTCGACTTAACGCATGCAAAAATAGTATGTGTTATTAATGAAGTCCTTTTGTCAGCTTTGACCACAAATACCAGTAATGAGGCAATGCAAAAAATAATTATAATCTTTAAGAATGTTAATACTTTTTTTGAATTAATGACTGTATATGTTATGATCCGTAAGATCACTATTTCTCTTCTATAACTGAGCAAGACACTTGGGGTTCACAACAGCTGCTAAAGATGGCTATCGTCTGTAATTTTCATCTGTGACACTGCTCGCGATACATCTCCATCAATGTTCCCTGCCAACTCAGTCATTATTAAAAGGAGTGATATGAGCTTAATACAGCATCATAGCACTATGTTCAGGTAATAACAAACAAATTATTTACCATGTGTATGCTTTCCTTATATGTACAAATAACTGCTCTCAAACCCCTCAAATTGATGAACAGAGGAGGCTTGATATGAACACAAGCAAATTTATATTTCACTGATTTGTGTGTCAATCATCACTGTATTTGGGCAATGTACAAGAAGAATTATACTCACTGTTGCTGGATTTCAAATCCCGATGAATGATGTGAATAGGTCCCTCTTCGTGCAGGTAGAGCATTCCACGGGCAATTTGCATAGCCCAGTCCACTAAAATATCAGGCGGTATTCTGCGTCCATTTAAAACTCTATTAAGGGATCCCCCCCTTGCATATTCCATCACAAGACACAGATTGGGTTCTTTCAAGCACACGCCTTTTAACGCAGCTATGTTCCGATGGTTCATTAGCCAGAACATTTTGGCTTCTTGACGGACATTCTCTATGGTGACACTGATAGGTTCGTCCGGGTCTTGTCTGGCTGCCTTGACAGCCACCTCCTCCCCCTTCCATATCCCCCTGTACACCTTCCCAAACCCTCCTGCCCCTATCACCTCTTCCAGTTCAAGCTCTTCAAAATTAATTTCAAACGATCTAAAGGAGGTGGGTACACTGACATCTCTAGCAACAAAATTACTGGGGAAGATACCCACTTTTTCATGTATCTGCCCTGTCCACCATCCATCGTCACCAGAGATTCGCGCATCTTTGGAGAGCACCTCTACTTCTGTCCCCTTACGAAGTGTCAACTCGTCTTCGCGAGTCGCTTCATAATCGAAGATGGCTGTGAACACCCGATCTTTATTCTCCTGGTGCTTCGTCTTCCGAAGATATGTTTTGACTGGCTCCATGGACGCCGGTATATCAGGCATACACGTACGCCGCTCCGTCGAAAGGTGGGGTGTACAACAAACACTCGCCTTTCGGCGGCGACGTCAAAATCAACCAACATGAAAAGTTATGGATACTGGGCATCGAGGCTTCGTTTCGCCCTATTCGCCATTATCTTAGCTAACATACCATGGACAATGTAAATTTTACACCTTTAGCCTTCGTCTGAAGAAGCCCAAAAACTCGGAAGGTTCCTCTCGGGTTTCTAATTGCCCGAATTGTTCCCATCATTTCCGATCTTTGTCAGCTAAACTTAGTACCCGCCGCCATATTATTGTACTTTGACCTTGGGACCCCAGTGGGGTGGGGTAAACATGTTATTGGCTACATTTGGTCATGTGTCCAAATATCGCTTGCTCCAGCTGTAGCTTCCTTAAAATCTAATGTAATTTATCAAAATTTTTAATCAAATATTTAAAAATAAATATCCCCCACGTTCCAGTTCAGTTTTAATGCTGACGACGTGAAATCTCGTGACAGGTGCACGATAACTTACGAGATTTTCAACATGGCCACCAGAAAAAGCAAGCGATCTCAACACGAAATGCTACTAAAGATAGAGAAAACTCAGCAAGACATGAATGAAGGATTATATTGCTGGTGTGGCCTTGATGGTATCAAAGATGAGCGAAGGGTCTGATTTGGGGTCCTGACGAAATCTAACAAATGTTTAGAAGGAGACGATCGGAGATGGGATCACACACGCTTGACATCCTGCGACAAGGCCTTTGGGCTTCCTTGACGGGCGGATGGTTCTACGATCCTCGCCAGGGAGTGTTTTGTAACACCTTCCATCTATATTTATGGATGTTCCTCCTCATATTCCCATTGATCTTACATTTGGTAGGTTCTAATGTGCGTGGTCTATAAATGGCCTGTGTTTACATGTATGTCTGACATTTACAAGACAACGCACCATACATCATGTGTTATTAGCCAGGGATGACTACGCTTTGCTTTATTATATGTGTACTGATGCTCGCATAGTCATGGGTTGCTCCCATTCACACTTATAGGAAGCTTTGGAAAACTTCCGAAAACAGTCGATTACGAACCTCCCACACCCTTCTGGATGGACGTGAATAATAGGGGAATGTAACTCTGTATCATTCAGCATGAAGTATTGAGAGAGTTACGGGGAATAACTGCTTCTAATGTGTCGGATTGACGGTAAGCCAGATTTACTGCATCTTCACACGTGCATTAAATCTTCCAAGCAAAAATCAATGTCAACTGAGTGGCCCCCATAATCAACTAACTTGTTCTGAGTTTGGCCGCACCAAAAGCTATCCCTGACAACTGCACAAATTCACAAATTAAATACATTTTCAGATGCTACACCCAATATGACTGTAAGCCTTCTGTTACCATTTTGATCACTTTCGAGAATGAACAACGCTGAAGCGATTGGCACCATCTGAGGACAGGGGGAGTGTACCAGTCAAATGGATGACTAGACTTACCTAGTGTGACTATAATGATTGCCATAGGTATTATCTCCCTGTAGCCTTATTTTTGTCTGTGCTCACATCAATCACCTGACTTGTGTGTATGACTATTAGAGCAAGATGGCGGTCACAGTGGATGTAGTGTCTGAAATTATATTTATTTTGTGAATTTGTGCGGTTGGCATGGATCATTTTTGGTGCGCCGAGACTCAGAATGTGGCTTACTGTCGGTCCGACACATAAGAAGCAGTTTTTCCCTGTAACTCTTCCAACACGTGTTGATTGATACAGAGAGTTACGTTCCACAACAATTCACACCCGTGCTTAGGGGCCTAGGGCACCTGACTGTTAAAATCATGAGATGTTGATCATTCCAAAGGTATAATTTCAACATCCCCGCTTACTTCTCATTTATGAAATGGCCGCCATCTACACGGCACACATGCACGGCCAGGCAGCTGGATATGAAACGGCTGACCCATAGAGGCCTCATTTGTGGAGGTCATGCATGTGAAAATAACAGCGTGTGCTCTAGTGTGGTTCCCTGACTCCCCAACCTAAATGCGATTTTTACCATCTAAAGTCAAGAGGACTGAAACCAGCCAGAGCAAGATTGTATAAAAACTTCATAACCAGCTTAAACAAAGGAAGGATAGTTTCATATCCAGCTCCCTGGCCGCGCCACATAGATGGCAGCATTTCGTAAATGGTAAGTGAGTGGAAACATTGAACTGATTATTGACATCTCAGGATTTTAACAGTCAGGTGCCATAGGCCCCTAAGAATTGTAAAGAAGTGACTGGGCAGGCGTGGGAGGTTAGTAATGAACTTTTTTCCGAAATTTTACGAATCCCCTGTGAGTGTCAATGATAGTTTGCGAGCATGAGTGCAAATATAAAAGAAGGAAGTGTAGTCATCCAGAGCTAATGTCTTATTAGCTCTACTATATAGCTCTACCTAAAGACAGAGCTGGACAGCATTCTAATCACTTTTCTTGGAGTAGTGCCAGAGCTAGGGCAACTTGTAGTGTATCTCCTACGGTAGTACAAACCTCCATAAATATGCATTAGGCAGTGATTTTTGAGAGCAGCAGGAATAAAGGTGAGGAGGCCGCAGTTGTAGCATGCATATCTCTACAGATCTTTACTTTCGCACCAGACACACTCCAAGAAAGTGAAATAGAATGTTGCCTTCAGGTAGAGCTATACAGTTGAGCTATGATGTTATACAGTCTATGTTATCTGGACTCTGCCCGTCTGTAGTTCAACACTTCAGTTATACTTTTAGCCATAGGGATACTGCTGGCATACCTCCAATCAAGCGTGCCTTTTCGCTCAAAGCTCATAGTAAACTCAGATGTAAGCACATGGTTGTGACTGCCCTTGGTTCGGAAAATTAACATTACCTGTATCACTGAAGTAGTCACTAAATCTCCCTTATACCTGAAAAAGTGGCCTTTTGTGATTGTTATTTCCTAATTGTGGTAGATGGATGATGGAAATGTATGGCTGGAATAATGTTTAGTTTGGTTTCTCCAGTGACTTAGTGTACATTTTCTATATTAAATTTATCAGGAACTACAAAGATGCGACAATATATGTTATTTGGTTTCAGTCTGACAAAAAGGCATGTATAAATCTAGGTGTAATTAAAGTGTGTCCATTCCAGTGTTTATAGGATCAAAGTGTTTTTGGCCCTGATTTAACACCTAATCTTAGAGGCCTGAGGTGTTGTCACTTTTTTCATGAATTGTCTTCTTCCTTTCAGACACTGCCACCATCTCTACTGCTGTGGTCTATATATTGTTCTGTGATAGCTCTTTTGTTCATATCCATTAAGATTGTCAACTATTGTCTTCACCATATGTTTGATACTGGAGAAATTGTAGAGGAATCAAATGAAGAGACAAAATCAGACAAGATGGCTAGTAGTGGCTTGTCTGAGGAGCTGGGCAGCAAGAGAAGTCACAGCAAGTGAGTCTTGACACTTCTTCTGCCTTGTTTCTTGCATGTAATATTTAAACTTTCCTTCATTCTACTATCCTGATTAGTGTTGGGATTAAAGGAAATCTCTAGTGTTACACAGGTTTTTCGATCACAATGCTTCGGTTGTTTTGATCAACTGAAGAGGCTGTAAAAATGTACCATCTGTGTTTTCTAACCCTTGACCAGTGTGTTTTAAACATATAGATATTGTAAATGAGTATGTCATTTCATCCTTTCATTACCAAAATGTTGTTAGACAAGAAACATACACTTTTATCAGATTATTATGAAATATTTTCTTCTCTTGTGTAGAAAGCCAATTGAAAATAATGTATTTTGCTGAAATTTCATCAGCTTTCTCAGATCAGAATTTTATTCGTTGTCATTATCAGTATGTCTCTGCTTAAGCAATTTTAGTGAGTTCACCCCAAGGCTCTGCCCGGTTTACTCCCGCCGTAATGCTAGCTGCCATTGTATGAGTGAAATATTCTTGAGTTTGGTTTAAAACATTAATCAAATAAATCATTTAAGAAATTCACTGTTGTTGAGTCATGTGGGTTCTGTTGTCTTAGGCCGGGAGATACCATAGAAGGGATAGAGCTGTCAGTGATGAACCGTTCAAATGAGTCAAGTGTCACACCACCTGTACAGTGTAGCTCCAGGACCTCTCTCACAGAAAAGGCAGTAGAGAATAGGAAATCTTCGGATAGGGAAACATCAGGCCAGGGTAAGGCATTAAATCAAAGTGACGTGTATACGTGTATTATAGTCCCGTGATTTATTATCATTGTTGCTAAGGTGTTGACGACGATGAGTATTTGATGCAGCTTTTACTGCTGTTTTGGAAAGTCCAATAGATTACTTTCCTGCAAGTTTTTGTCTCATACACGTTAAATTTTGTCAGTGACTTGTCATGCTATTTTCATCAAATTCCAGTCATCATGAGACATGCATATTGCTTTATTTAATAGTAAATATTAATGTTATATATATAATATTATTATATTATTGTGTAAATATTTAATGATTACAGTGTAGATGTCTGTGTATGTTGCAGGCTCGATGTCTAAAGGACAAAATGGTTGTGATGACATCTTTGTTGAAAGATGTAGAGATACAGCAGGTTAGTATTAGTGTTACCTTAGAAAAATGACTTTACCATGTATACCACATGTCCTGTATCTGACCTGTTTGAGCCTGTCGCTTTTAAGGCTATAAAGCATTGTAAGGGACAAGGGAAAGTGTATTCAGGCATAATTGGGGATGTATTTGTGATTGTAAATGATTAGACACAATGATTTAAGTTGCAGCAAGGTACATTGAATAGGTGTCAAACTGGATGCCCACTACAGAATAACAAATAAAAAAGTTGATCGCATAATGGGTGTTGAAAGTATCCCCCTTAAATGCATACTAAAACCTCTGTTCACAATGATTTCATTGGTTTACCTTTTACAAGTTTTTCTTATTTTATTCCTAGCTGTAGACAGAACAGATGTTGCCACCGAGTCCAGCAATAGTGATGCCAATCGGGCTTCTAACACATTGGTAACAACGGCTGAGATTAATGCTGAGTTGTCTGAGAGTGAACTGGGTGCCTGCGGGGGAGGCGGTGGGACAGAGAGGCCACTTAAGGAGGACAGTGATTCCGATCTCTCCCCAGGACACAGGATAAAGCCAAGGAAGCACCGCCGAGCCGTCAGACGTACCAAAAGTGCCTTAGAGTCAAGTAACATTGTGGAGAAGTCGTCACCATCCACTGTCAGAATGTCACTTCCCTTACGACAGCGGCCTAACCTGCTGGCTGTACAGGACGATGAGTGTAACTCAGGGAGCAGGAACCATGATGCTGCTCTGCCTGGGGGAAGGGACTCGCACAAACATAGCTCTGGGGATAAGGCAAACAGGCCAGTTGTGGCCAGCGCTGAGTCCAGCCCGAAATCACGAAGAGCTGAAAAGTTTGACCGTGTCAGGGCAAGGTTAAGAACACCGAGTACTAAATCTTTAGAAAAATTGAAAGACAAAGTGAGTGTGCATGCGTGTAGTGTGCCTGAGCGTATCTCCTCACACATAGGTCACGATGAAGATGCGGCAGGGCATGTAGAGAAAGCCTCCTCTCTGTACATCACTCCTGGTCACAGACCCCCCAGCATCTACCACACCCCTCAGTCCAGCATCAGTGACCAGTCCGATGTGAGTATGGGAGAGGTGTGGACACTGGAGAGTAGTAACGGCAGTGAGAAGGATAACACCCACAGCACAGTGGACAGTTCTCAGACCCCGAGTTTCTCCTCATCTGATGGCATGAATGTGTCACATTCCAGCAACACTCTCACTGAACATAACGCCAACTCAGCTCGCAAAAGCTTACCTGATGGTAAAGACTTCAGTATGTTAAGGCTGTCCACGTTCTTCAAAGGGGGAGGGGCAGGTGAGCAGTATGTGAGTAAGACACCCCAAAGTCAATCCCAGACCAGTGTGGTGGGTCTGGATTGGCTGTTCAGTGACAGTGACTCTGTGACCTCAGGTGAGTCAAACATTACCTGTGCAAAAATAGGATGTGGTCTTAAAGATGCGAAGACAAAAAATAACTTGTTCAGTAGATTTTGCCTGTGTTCTAGAGATAATGAACAATTTGATGGGTCAATTTTTTTTTTTTGCTTTTATTTCTAAAAAAAATATATATATGTGTTTGCTTCTTCCCCATATTTATTTATTATTTCTACTGAAAATAGATGATAAGGTTATCGCCCGCATGAAACATGGATAGGGTTTTAAAACAAAAAGCCAGTATTCATTCATCATAATTATTTACTCAAATAAATTGATTAATGTAATTTGAAAACCTGATAAAATAACTAAAATAATGGAACAAAAAGAATACTTCTTTTTTTATGTTTAATTTACAAGCTGTGTGCAGGAAGGGAAAGGTGTAGATTTAGAGAGATTTCACCCCTTTATGTGAATGATAAACTGTAAAGACTTTAAGCAGAGGCTGAACCAAACATTTAATTAAGAGATCCATTGTGATGACTGACCAGGCATCTGAGTATACTGGTGTCATAAAAACGCTAATTGTTTTTCAGGAGAATGGCATTCTGACACAATGGACTCGTCCAGTACCCTGACAAATGAAGATAGTGCCATGTTTGGGGAATCAAGTGCAGATCACAGGGTAGACTTTACCGCTGTTCAGTCCTCAAAGTACCACCAGCAAAATACAGAGGAGAAACCATCACAGCTGTCAGAGGATAGGCCTTCATCTATGGGGGCCACAGCCATGCTGGAGGTGGGAAGGGAGATAATCCTGGACAAAAGTCAGGGGGCCATTCCTAAGACAACTCGACCACGTTTGCTGGAGGATCATTCTGAGGAGAAAGGTAAAGACTGGTAAAGACTGGTAGCGAGCAGACATAACTCGGCAGTAAGTTGAGAGTTCTGAGTACTTATTAGCCACAGACAAACAAATGGTCGGATTATCATTTCGTGTTGCTCAACATTGTGTGCCTGTGGTATGCTGTGAATTGTTTGTTGTTCCACAGGTGCAGTTACAAGGCTATAAGTGACTAAGGTTTAATGACTACTTGTATTTTTATCTTATAAAGTTTATTATGCCTTAAAAACTGTGAGGTTGCTGCAAATGCTACATCATAAGATGAGGAGTTTGTCAGCTACCTGACAAGGTACACTGGTTGTTCAGGAGCTCCTCTCACTATAATTGACCTATAAACCAACTCCCAACACAGACAGGTACATACATGTTTCTGGGTACAAATCTCTTCCGAGTTTTTGTTTGTATTTGCATATTTACAAGTACTCAGAGTTGTTTGCCTTGTTTTGTTTTCTCCCACAGAGTCTGGTGAGAGTAAGGAAGGAACGAGCAGCCCCGTGTCTGACCTCTCAGACCCGGAGGACCTTCGCAGAAAAATCTTTGAGATTTTGAATGATCCACATGAGCATGCTAAACAGCTGAAGAAACTGAAAGCTGCCGTAGATTCTAAAAGTAAGAGGTGTTCTTTGTTCAGCTGATCGCTTCTGTATTAGACCTACATGAATGTTTATTTATTTATTTATTTATTTATTTATTTGATTGGTGTTTAACTCCGTACTCAAGAATATTTCACTTATGTGACGGCGGCCAGCGTTATGGTGGGAGGAAACATATTTCAGTCTAAAGCAGGATGCTCAATCCTTCTAAAAAGTATCATACTTTATTATTTAAATGAGATTTTACCAAGTAACATGTACGTGTAGAACAAAATGACAATACTCTGCAAATGGCTGACAGAACTAACACAGAACTACTGTAAAAGACATCATTTTCAGAGATTTAGTTACGTGTAACCAAAGGGCCATTTCATAAAGTATTGTGGAGCAGGTCTGCATCATTTATGGACCACCACAGATGTCAAATCAGTTGATTAATATTCAACAACAGCATCACAAATTATGTCAGACAGTAGCATACAGTCTAAGCCCTAACAGCATTCATCTCCACAAATTCATTTTTGGTCTTTCATGTTAATAGCATGAAGACGGCATCTCACCGGACAATGCTTAAAATGAATTAAATCGTATGATACAATTTTGTTCTCTGAATTTATTACAACTGAAGAATTTTAATTTTTCTCCTTGGCTCCTACAAGGGATGCTTTGTTTTCTTTTTCTAAAATATGGTGAAATTATTGAAACACCGTGTTCAAGGTGCCTTCTCTGACGTCTGCGATAACTAGGTCAGCACACCTTCAATCTCAGAAGCAACCACAACAAAATTGAAGCATAAAATCCAGTAACAGTCAAGTACTTAGATCTGCCTCTGTGGGGCTTAGATTTACATGTATTTCCATTTGTTTCAGAACTGAGCATGAATCTAGTTGTACAACAATTCTGTTTTGCAAACATTTAATAGGGGTCAAAATCACCAGCACTTCACCTCCGGACGCTACGACCTGAACCAGAAATACCCCGGCCATGTATTTGCAACATATAGTAGGCCTACTGTATCAGCAGTTCAAGCAGTGCAGGAAATATTCCTCCAGTGTGTCGTTCCCGAAGAAATTATATTTATCGCTTAGGCCTTCTTCGGAGAAGTCCACAACTTTTTCCTGCCATAGGCCACTGCTTAGCGTATTTTACGGAAAATACCTTCAACGTTAGAGAGCTAGAGTAAATGTGACATCACCTTGTTCTCAATAATGGAGACGTGATGAAGCTGTGTCAAGACGAAGTTTCACTGGGTGGAAGAAAATCTAAAAAAATGTCAAAGGACAGTTTAAGATACTTGTAGTGTCGTTCAATTAACGTGATCTTTAGTCAGGTGCTGTCTTTCACTTTAATATCGGCCTTGGCTTAACATGAAACTAGTGATACTTTAGTCCAGACTAAATTTAATGCAGGGCTTAACTGCTAATACACTTTGAACAACTGGCGGGGCCTCCGTGGCTCAGTTGGTTAGCGCGCTAGCGCAGCGTAATGACCCACGAGCCTCTCACCAATGCGGTCGCTGTGAGTTCAAGTCCAGCTCATGCTGGCTTCCTCTCTGGCCGTAAGTGGGAAGGTCTCCCAGCAACCTGCGGATGGTCGTGGGTTTCCCCCGGGCTCTGTCCAGTTTCCACCCACCATAATGCTGGCCGCCGTCGTATAAGTGAAATATTCTTGAGTACGGCGTAAAACACCAATCAAATAAATAAATAAATAAATAAATTGAACAACTGGCCCCTGTAGTTCAATTAAACTGAACAATGAGGTCAATTTTCAACAATATCTGATATTTACCAGCCTGAACGTAGAATCATTCAATTCAAAAACCCGGTTCTTTCCGTTAACATTCACTCCAAAGCAGCGACACATGCTGATTTCGGGTGTGGACCTACAAGTTTCAATCAGTTTCAGACTATGCAGAAAACCTGATGAACTGTTGACTTCTTCAAACGTGCGGTATGGATATGCGACGTATCGGGTGCACCCAAAACCGGGATTGTATCTGAGGCCACAGGCAGAAAACATGAATAATGAAGCAGAACTGCACATAATAGCCTCAAGGCTTGACTGGAGCCTTTAGAATTGGATTTAATTTTCTCACTCGGCTGACTGGGGAATTGATCTTTCTATTTTACATCCATGATGACTGATGAAATCATCACTAAAGTTGTCATTTGAGACTGGTTGCATGGTCTTGTCTTGATTTCCTTATCTTTTGGCACACAGTTTGGAGATTTAAGTACATCCAACTCGCCATGACAAAGTTATTTTATCAAGCATGAAGGAAATATTTCTGTGGATTTCAACAAAATTTTGACTCTGAATAGGATTCACAGTCGCAGGAGTGGTAATAAAGGTCACATGCACACCAGAAATTGGAGCATACAGCCGGTTTGGTGTGGATTTAATGGCCCACTTCACAAAGTGCCTCAACGTTCAGATGAATTGAACTAATCAAGCTGTACTAAAACTAACAACTACATTGAACAAAAATATAATGATTTAATAATAAAAAGTTTATTATCATACAAATATCTTTCATTCACAGAGTTATAACCTTTCTTAAAGCATTATTTTGAGTTATAAAATTTCTTATTTTCACCTTTAAAGTTTGGGATCAGAGCCTTGAATTTTTTCTAGATATGGCCCTGACTTGATTGGTTGACAATAATCACGCATGATTATATTTGTTGCGTATTGTAAAGTGTAATATCTCTTTCAGAATCGAGAGAAACAAGCCCAAAAGATAATGAAGGCAGTGGCTCCAAATCAGAGGGTAACGTAGTAGGTACGTGTCTCTGTCGTCATGGTTACTGACCTGCGCTTGGTAGCAAGTAAAATGCGCGAGCTGTATGCATGTTATTTTAGGTTATTCATTTAACTAATTTCCATGCAGTTCTTGTATTGAAATAAAAACTTCTGAATTCAGGGGCTGAATCTGCAACATGTGGAAAGCTGGAGGAGCAGAAGAGCGATATGTCGCATGTTGACGAAGAGGTTGCCGGAGCCACGGCAGCTGCCCTCACAGCATACTCTCTTGATAAAGGGGAACAATCCTGTGAGTCAAAGGCTGCCACACCCACGGAGGTGTCTGCCCTGTTACCATCCCAGCAGCAAACATCAACCACTGAAAAGGAGAAACGGTATGTGAACTCAAGGTGGAAGCTGTTTTAAAGCTTCAAGAAATGTAGCAGCATATCTGGCATGACCTCATGGTATCCTACTGAAAGCTTAGGCTATACTGAAAGCTTAGGCTATACTGAAAGCTTAGGCTATACTGAAAGCTTAGGCTATACTGAAATGCCCTGTTACACTGGAATTTCCTGAAATTCACAGGAACATAATTGATATAGGTGCACATAAAGCTACAAAAACTTGCGTCAGCCTTTTTTTGTGTTCCCACATCATTTAAATGTTGATGATGAAACCTCACTGGATAGTTGTCAGCACACGGAAGTGAATTAAGAGGTTCTGTGATACATTGTCTCGTTACTGTCTTGATGGTAAGGTGAGTTGTGCTGCCTTTGTTGTAGTAGACCCAGGGGTCGTGATAATAATCGTAGAGGTCGGCGTTTAGCGATTGCACGACGCAGGAGGCCCCGTGATAATGACCCTCCCACTGCGTCCACCACATTGGGCTCAAGCATCTCATCCTCTATGTCCATGTCTGCCTCTGCACTTAGCAGACACCTAGCGACATCTCACGACGACACAACTGAAGGAGCAGTACACTGTTTCCAAGATGAAAGAGGTACGTGGTGAATAACTTCAAACACTGTAAGTTGTTATAACATTTATTTCCACGTATACATACTGTATTTCACCTTAAATTTTGTGTGTATAAATGCGCTTTCATATACATGTAAAGGCCGTAATACTTTCTGATATGAATCAAACCTTACACACAGAACACTGTAGTGGCCCTATAAGGTGGATGAATCCACAAAATGTGTCGCTTGAAAAACACTAAATGTTGGGTTTGTGTGTGTTCTAATCCAGCTATTTGCTCAAGTGGGGTCTTTTCTGCTTAATTTTGGTCAGATCTTTCCTTTCATTTCATGTGCCTAAGATTATTGCTAGGTAGTATTCACACTTAAGGATACTGGAGCCACTCTGAAGCAGAATTCTGCCTTTCCAAAGTTAAAAAAACTTTACAGTGTGTGAAAATATAGAAAAATTTAAAAAGAAGATTTTTAATATTTATCATAGATCAGTGATCATTCAAAGTGACAACATTCAAAAGTTGGTAAAATTCTTTTGCCAATACATGTATCATTAAAATTAGTAAAAATTTATGGGATGATTTTTAGCTCAATTATTCAGCTACATGTGTGCAAAAATTTCAAAGCATTATGTTGAAAACATAAGGGAGAAATAAAAGTATTCCACCACAGGACTATCTGAAACACAGAAAGGGAGAAAATGACCAAACTGTCTTTAGGAGCCTCATGTAGGGCAAAATTCGCCATTCATTTGTTTGTCACCTGCTGTCAAAATCTGAATGAATCAACCTATTTATGAAAAATGTTAGAAATCATAATGTTCCAAGAAAGCAGCAGCTGATGTTTTGTGTTAATAGTTCTAATCAAGTCCTGTGGGAATATGTTCATAAGCCTCTCCCCTGTGGCGCCCTATTGGGATGATTAAAGCTATTGAGTTTTTTTAAAATATGTATGTAAGATCTTGAATGCCTGCATGGGCAGAAGACTATACAAACATTGGTGCACGGTTTACAGACAGATGGTAGCAGGAGGCAATAAACATTTACTTGAAGCATGTTTATTCATGACATATTGCCCTCATTGAGGTAATATGTCTAATCAGTTGGAAGTAAGAAAACACAACTGCCTTCGTTTACAACAAACTACACATTTGGTCAGGCTAAAAATGAAAAATCCAAATGGTGAAATAAGAAAATGACTGGATTTAACCTCTGAGGGGTTTGTGTCCTTAACATCTTAAAGAGATGTTGTAAAATGAACTCACTGGTTAACATGATCTGTTATCAGTCTGCAGAACAAGCATGAATTCCTTGAATAAATATAATATCTGGTTTTGCTCAGTTATGATTGATTATTCCCCTGACAGGAAACTGGCTGACGTATACCTTTGGAAAGGAGAGTTCTGGGATGGCTGCAAGTGTACTGGAGGCTGACGAGGGCATGGTGACAGAAATACGCACCAAGGATAAATGGTCCGTAAATGTAGCAGTACATTGGGTCATTACCGTTGTTAAGCTTTAGAAATGATAGATGAAAATGTGTAAAGCTGTCAGCATAACATAAGATTTGGATATTTGACTGTGTATTGGTGACTTCTCAGCTTAAGTACAGCTCTTAACATCTACTATTTTAAATGACAGTGACATTAATTTTGATCCCTCTCTTTTTTCTGTATGATGACAAGCTCATTCTTGCTGTTTTGGACACGTCCTTTCACATGTCGTAAAACTGACGTGTGTTTAGCACTTGGAATATTTAGTTATTTATTTGTTTATTGCTTAATGCCACACATGAATTTTTCACATGCAATGGCAGTCAGTGGAGGAAACTGGATTGCCTGGCATAAACCACAACATTTGCCAAGTGATTTTCTCATGTGTACCTGTAGATGTGCCCAAGAGACTTTCTCATGTGTGCCTACAGATGTGCCCACGAAACTTTCTCATGTGTGCCTAGAGAAGTGGCCACAAATCTTTCTCATGTAGGCCTACAGATGTGCCCACGATATGGGTGCAAGACAAGTGGTCTTCAGTGAATGTTATACACAAATGGCCACACAATTGTGTGAGAAAACGAATTCTCGGTGAAGACAGGCATGAATCTGCTTCCTAGCTCTCAGACTGAAGATTAACAGAAAGCAGAGCTTAAATCAGATCTTAAATCAGATCATCATCAATCAATCAATCCATGACCTTGTTGCTGTTTTCAGGGAGGTGTCTACATCGAGCAGTGGTTCAGGCTCTACTGTGATACTCGATTCTCCAAAGGTGGAAATGCCAGATAGAATCGAGACAGGGATCTCTGGAATGCGGGAAATCCAATTGCCAGGTGCAGTAGGGATGAGGCCTCTGGGTAGCCAGCTACAGACGTACATGTCACTGCTGGAAGGCAACCAGAGTCGGGCTGGAGGCTCTGACTCCTCCACAGACTCGGACTTCACTCATAATATGGCACACCTCGATGACAAGCCAAAACATTTCTACAAACTTAAGGTTTTACCCAAAGTCACTGTGAAGATTCATTTTGATAGACTGGCACTGTTGGCATTGTTAGATAGGTGAGTCCTGGAGTAATCAAAGGGGCTTTCAGGATTTACATGTTGTAACAACATTCTGCTGTAATCAATTTGTGCACGTTTCTGTTAAATGCTGTATATAGACCCCAACTCCAATATATTCTCAGAACTGTGTTGCTATGCATTGTTCAACATTGAGTTACAAAAGAATTGTGTATGACCAAAGTGTAGAGTACTAGAGAGTGGTATTTGTGCTTTCTGAGCGTACATGTGAGAATAACTACAAAATGCTGCCATATTCTGTGGCTTACAGGTACATAGGACACAAATGAATGTCTGGCTAGTATCTCTAAATTATCTGTGGTGTGTCAGAATACATTGATATATAATTCACAGTCGATGATGTCATCTTGTGGCATGGTTACATCTGAAGGATCAGCGATGGTTATTTTACCTTTCAGGAATATGTCCGTGATAGACACATCCGCAGCTGTTCTACTGGCCATTGGGGTTGGAGCCCTTGGGGCACTTCTACTCAGCCAAAATTTTTTTCAAGATATCTGCATATTTTTATTCTGTTCTATCATAGCAAGTTGTCAGTATTCTTTATTAAAGGTGAGCCCTTTTTTTATCTTTTGCTGTTTACTTTATAATTGCATCATTCGTAAATGGAATTTAAGTAGATACTGAAACATATTCATTGAAATTTTGTGCTTGTTGCTTCCTCAGAAAAAGTGTTGTTTTTTGTCTTCATCAGCCTGTCAGTTGGTAAATCAGGATGGATAAATCATAGATCATGAATAAAAGCTTTTATGAGTCAAATATCACCAGTAAATACACCCATACAGTAAATACACCCATACAGTAAATACACCCATACAGTAAATACACACATACAGTAGATATGCACATACTTCAAGACAGTGCTCAATTTGGTCTTCCGTATGTGAGGAGAAAAGAAATGACTTATCATTGTGTCTAGTTATGGATTAAGAGCTGTATAATTTTATTTATTGCCAGAGCGTTCAACCAGACGCTGCATCACCAATGCACGTAAGTTTTTTAGAGGACAGCATCTTGGCAAGTGTCTACACTCAATAAAGCTCTCTGGTACCTCCTCCAAGTATTCTCTGATTTTCATCACTTTGTGCACTGTCAGATCGAGTTTGAAAACTAGTCCAGTTTGGGCATAAGTGTTGCATATTTAATGAATTTTGTGATTCTTATTGGCCATAAATGCTGAAAATATTCTCTGATTGTGGTAAATTTGGGATAATCACAGACCAGGTTTCTGTTCAATATCTACTTCAAAAACTGTCCATTTTTCATAACATATTGCGTGCATATTCATTTTGTTGCCCTTAAGATTAACTTAGAAAACCAGTGTGATACATGCATAAGTTTTGCATAAGTTCTCGGAGTGAAAATTATGGCAAGAAACTTAAATTAAATGATTTCTGTTTTGCACAGGGTTTTAATCGACTGATAGCCTTTAGCCGTCCATTTTACTTCTGCCTGTGTTGTGGGCTAGTGCTGGCACTGAACTACGCAGAAGATTCTGTCACAGACACAAAATACACATTGTATGGCATGCCGTTTACTGCCAGATCATCAGTCAGGTTTGCAAGGGACTTGCTTATAGGTAAGGCTATGTCTGGTTATCAGCATATTATGTTGAATAATTTGAAACTAAAGTGTGGAAAGATGTATGGGTGAAAACTTAAATTGTGTACAAATTTTGAAAAGTGATGTGGTTCATTGCCTGATAACTTTCCAGACAGTTTTTGCAATAGCAGTGCTCTTAGTCTTAGAAGATTTATTTTCAAACTTTATATGCAAATGTGTCTGACGAACATTACAAACCAAACTTTTATATGTTGATTCATTTTTTACCCAATCACGGTATGTTACTTTACCTTTGATAATATATTTCTCATCTCTTTCTTTTACAGTTTTTATTTTATGTTTTCCTGTTATCTTCACTGTTGGTCTTCTTCCACAAGTTAATACCTTCTTCATCTACACATTGGAACAAATTGAAATGCATATATTTGGTGGAAATGGTAAGTAATTTTAGTGATCGTTGTTTTTATGTTTTCACGTAAGGGAAGCGCTTTTACAATGTATTTTGGAAGAGTTCATATTAGATATACATGGTACATATAATTTTCATACGAGGGAATGTCTTGCAGCAATGTGTCATGTTTGTGGGTTTTTCCAGTAATGTCATTAATGCATGTGTGTGATGTTATTATACTGATTCGTCATTGTTTGTCTTTCAGCCACTACCAGTCTAGTAGGGGCCACATTTAGTGTATTGCACAGTGTTTTAGCTGTAGCTCTGCTCTATGGTTTCTGCTATGGGGCTTTGAAGGTGAGATTTGATGGAATATTCTAAAAAAATGTCTAAAAATATTTTGATTTCCATCTGAATGAAATGTTATTTTAACTAACTTGTAAAACTGAAAACTGTAGGGAATTTTTAATGGTGTATTGGTTGATTATAAATATTATTTCTTCTTTTCTCATGATGTTTCATTTATTTTGACAATTAAGGTGAATGCTTATGTTTTTTCAACACATCCAGCCCATTTAGATCAGTAATAGGCTGTGAGTCAGTATTTTAATATGACAGTACAAGTCTTATTTCATTTTCAACTCATGATAAGAGATTTCTCTTGCTGTGAATTTGCCCTTTGTCTGGAAATCAATTTTAGGTATTTATGGTTTTTACCTGCAACTTACCAAACTACTTTTTATTGCATTTGATTGATCTTTTTAACAGGAAGAAGATTCTTCCCAGCATGTGTTGTTTTCTGTGTTCAGTGGCCTCTTAGTCTCCATGTCTTACCATCTGAGCCGAATGGCTTCTGATCCAACTGTGATATGGTAAGTGAAATTGACCTGTTCCTTTGTCATTCTTAATCCAGTGCTCTCATTTGTACTGTAATTAGAATTCCAGGTAAATTAACACTTATATCCGGTCCACTAAAAGCAGTAATCAGCTTTATGCTACCTGCTGACGAAATCTATATCCTTAAGTTTTCACTTTTGCAGATATTTGAAAATAAGTGAAAAATTCTTCAGTGGTGTCAGCACAGACTCGCCCTGCCACAAGAAAACACAGTGCATGTACATACACCTAATGAACCCTCCTGATCATGTGACTGAAAAATTGTTGAGTACATAGTCAAACCCTGAGCATACATACATACATACTTACATACAAACATACTTACATACACACATACTTGCATACTCTCTGTAGTACTTGAAGGATAGCATAGCGTTCATGGCTGCGTAATATCAAATTGTTTTTCATCTATCTTGATTTATTCACATAAATCTGTCCTGTCTGTGTGCAGGTCTCTTATCTGTGGTGTGAAGAAAGAAAAGCCAGAGAAGGAGACTGAGGAGACTCAGAATGAGGCTATTGACCCACTGCCAGGAAAACTCAGGAAGTGTGTGGTAAGTCATGAACTGTCATAAGAACATTGGAACTTTCATAATGTTCATGAGAACGTGTAGTGAAGACATAGGTGTAGTAAGCTTCATGAAACAGATCCTGTGAGACAATACTGTGAGACTTATAGCTATTAGATGCACTGCTGTACAGTTTTAAAGGAGAAGAAAACTTAAAACAATGACACAATAGGCTGAAAACATTTTTTTCTATCTGGTGGTGCTTGTTGCATAATTTTGAGATCTTTCCTCGCCATACACATTAAGCCTAAAAACGGCAGAACTGGCATAAATCGCTGAGTCCATGGCATTCTCCATCTTTAACACCCCGTAATTTATGCTGGGGGTATGTTGCTTCTCAGCCAATGAGAGTCATTAAAACTGCTGGCTTGTTCGTGTAAACTTGGAACCTGCATCCAACATTTTGGTTTCCTGATCGTCAAGCGGAAAACAAACTGTACTGTTCACTTTTGGGAAGAAGTGTTCTACCAGAAATGTACAAACTGCACTTCGGGGGTTTCCCACGGTAATTCTCCTCCTAACACAGAAGACTTCAGGACTAGTTCTTAGGCAAAATGGAGTCACCCACAGTGATGATCAACTTGAGGTACATATTAGAATTGTTTTCTTGGCATACGCCTGAGAGGAAATGCATATTAAATTTTCTTCTCCTTTAAGGAATTGAGAATCTTGTATGTGTAACCCACATATGCTTATATATGCTGCATTTTTTGTTCAGAAACCTGTTAAGTTGAATCAAGTTGTGCTTGATGAAAGAATTTTACTATTGTTTGTTTCTGTTATGTTAACTTTTTACCAGAGCAATAGTTAAGCATTTTATTTCATTTACATGTATGCTCTCCACCATATTCAGAAATATTGTACTGTAAACACACAATAATGCCTAGGTTTAAATACTCCTCACCTGTCGCTCAAAACTCAGGGGTGTAAAGCTCCAGCTGCATATGAACGCACAACCCCATTGGTCAATGCAAGTACATGTAGTCTCTAAGGGACCATGCATTTTAAAACAAGAAAGAGCTTCAGGTATCAGCTATAGGCAAAAAATTAGTTTATATCAAGCGGTCAGAAATTGCCCTATGAATCGCTGGGTTGCCATTTAGCATGGAGGCCAGATTGGAAAATCACTAGTGGCTGTTTCAGGGTTATGTGCTGATAATGTCTGAAGTCTTTGTGACTCACCTGTGTCTGTTGGCAGAGCAAGCGTCTACAGTCTGACCTGGTAGTTTGCTGTGTTGTGACCGTCCTAGTGTTTGCTGTACATGTCAGTACAGTCTTCAGCAGCCCTGTACTACAGGTCAGTACTCTTATAGAGAATTTCATAAAAGAATACGCATGTAAGTCATATAAATAATGAATGAATAATACACTAATCCATGTATATAAGATCATAGGTGTTGTCTCTGTTCCTCTTTTGTACACATTGAATCCGTGCAAAAGCAGTCTTGAAGGAAGCCTACATGTTTGGATAAATGTTGCTTGTAAAATTACATGTAATCAGAAATTGCTTGAAACCTTTGTATTGAAAGAAGTGTTTGTTACTTCAGGATACATACCTATATTCTACTTAAAACAGAGGAAATCATCCGTACAAATAGAACCAATATAAAGAATAAGCAGGCATTCCCACTGGAGTGACTAGTGAATATTGGCATGTTCATTTGGAGAACAAAAAAAATGGGAGCTGTGAACAAGGTGATAATGTTTTATCTGCTCAAACTTACACACTGATGTCATCATTTTCAGCCATCATTAAGCGATGTGATATACTACATGGCTGCATCTGTGGGCTTCTGTATACATTATGTGATCCCTCAACTGAGGAAAGAAATGCCATGGTTGTGCTGTGCCCATCCCGTGTTACCCAGCCACGAGAGAAGCTACTTTGAAGTTAAAGGTGATATGAACTGTGTCATGTTGAAAGATGTGAGAAGGGACAGATTCTTATTTAAGCAGACTTAAAGGCAAAACAAAAAACCCCACTAAAATGAAGTATATATTTTTTTGCTTTGAAATAGTTGGTTTCAAGGTCCATTTGGCCAATGGAGTCATGAATCTGTGAAAAAATGCCTTGTGAAGGATGAAATTTAGGGGTGCTTGTTCAATGACAGTAAAACCTGCTGTTACATCTCTGGTCACAGTATGATCAGAATAGGACACCACAGAATCCAAAGTTTCAAATGCATAATGCTGTTTTACTAAGCTGAAAAAAATTCTTTATAAAAAATACTTCACTTTAGCTTAGTGCCTAGGATAAGACATTAACATGTTGTGAAGTTTATTGATTATCTCTCCGTTGCTTGTTGCAAGCATTTAATGGATTGAGGGTCTGTTTTAAGAGTGACATATTAATTAATATGAAACCTTCTCTACTTGCTCACAGATCCAGCAAAAGTGATGTGGTTTGAGAAAATGTACATCTGGCTGAGGTTTCTAGAGAGGAATGTCTTATACACTGTTGTGTTTCTGTGTGCCATAACCAGCTCAGCTCCACAGATTGTCAACAAGTTTGGCTTAAAGTAAGCTACAGCTCCACGTAGGGTTGACTGAGTTATGTTATTGGAATATCATGATAGTAGAAAGATTAGATGCAATAAAAAAAATATGTGGAAAACGATGTCAAATATACAAAATCTGGTCCAAAGAGGAAGGATTGAATAAATGTTAGACCAGTTTCCTTGACACTTAAAGCCAAATAGCTATCATGTTTAGGTGGAATATTCTTCAGTATGCTGTCTTAAACCACCAGACTAAAAATTTTGACTGTGGTTTCAATCTTTTTAAAACCGACGCAATCAAACACCAAAGTTAAATTGTACTACTGGTATGTGTGAAAGATTTTTATGTTAGTGTTTGATAAAATTGTTTGTTTTTCCTAACAAGTAATTACTGTCGACCTCTTATATTTGCTTTGCTGTATCTTTGTTGGAATTTGTTTTTTTTAGCATTCTCAGTGAAAGTAATTTCTGGTTTTCAGACTGGGGACTGGCATTGTTGTTGTTTGTGGCATGAAGTTATTACGCAGTTCGTTTTCTGACACGCCTAAACATTACCACATCCTGGCGTTCACAGTCCTCTTCTTCAAGTTCGATTTTCGCAACAGTGCAACAGAAACCTTTCTCATTGACTACTTCTTCATGGCCATTCTGTATCAAAAGGTAACGAAGTGACAATCTTTGAAGGCACAGCTGTTAAATTGCTGTGTTTGTCGGAAAAAAAAAAAAAAAAAAAAAAAAAACCTAAAATGCAAATTAATCATAAAGTAAAACTTTCTTCTCTTTGCTTCTATTATTCATAAACTAATCTGTTTTGTAATAAAAGGATGTATAGCTATAAATAATAATATTTACAAGAATTACTGGAACAATTTTGTAATTTTGGTATTCATATTGAATGTACATGTACATGTATATTTTAATTTTTGTTGTATTTTTCAGTTTTATGATATGGTGCTTAAGATGAAGTTTGTGGTAACTTACATTGCTCCCTGGCAGATAACCTGGGGCTCAGCCTTCCATGCCTTTGCTCAACCCTTTAGTGTACCTCGTATCCTGAAACATGTTCATCTGGACATGCTTGTACAAGTATTATATACTGTTGATAGGATTAGCAGAATCTGCCAAGCTGTTCGCTTTTTTTTTTTTGGTTGGAAAAAAATCAATGGAAAACCAATTTGAGGTTAAATTTAAGATGATGTTTTTTAGCTCACCTGTATTAAGTGCAGGAGTAGCTTTTGTCGTACCATGAGCAATAATAGAGAAAGGAAAGTTAAACAAGAGGTTAGGGGTGGTATCTTAATCAGTACTGCAAATATTGAGCTCAGGGCTTGCACAAATGTAGGGCACAATAGGACGATGGGGATACTCCTTCGTTGATTGGATGTGTGCCTATCAAGGAGTGTAAATTACTGAATTCCTTACTTAATGTATTGTGTATTAGAATCAATGTCAAACAAAGTGTTAGGGCTGGTATCTCAAACAGTACCGCATGTATTGAGCTCAGGGTATGCACACATGTAGAGCAGAATGGCACAAGGGGTATATTGAATCATTGATTCAATCTGTATTTGTTAAATACCGTAAATTCCTGAATTCTTGACTTAGTGTGTTGTATATAAGAATCATTATTAAACAAAATGACTTAGTGGTGGTTTCTCAAAAAGTACTGCATGTATTGAGCTCAAGGTTTGGTCACTTGTACAGCACAATAGCATGAGGGGGAGAGTCCATCGTAGAGTGGATATGTGCACATTAAATACCATAAGTTACTGAATTCCTGATGTTGTGTGTTGTGTATTAGAATCACCATTAAACAAAATGTTAGGGTTGGTATCTCAAAAAGTGTATGTTGGCCTGAAGTTTTACATGCCTTTAAAGCACAGTGGCACATGGGAGATGTTCCATCACTGATGCTCTCTGAGCGTATTAATTATTGTAAATTACCAAATTCACGATTCCAGTTCTTTATTCAATGTTCTGCATACAGATGAGCTGTTTGGTAACCTTGCTACCAATTCTAAGTTGCTAGTGTGTTTTTGTAACATTTTAAGAGTGAGGGAGTTAGTGTTGATCTCCTTTAATTATTATTTTCATCTGATAAAAGAAATGTTTTTCACTAGTGAAATTTAATCAGTTTTTCCTTGACCCAGCTATCAGACTCTGCCATGCTGTTTGTACAGACCATCATTTCATCCTTCTTTTCCACCCCACTTAACCCTTTCCTGGGCAGTGCCATATTTATTACCTCCTATATACGACCTGTCAAGTTCTGGGAGCGGGACTACAAGTAAGCATTTTTATGGCCTAAGTTCGTCTCAGCAGAGTCATATTGAAAAAGTAGTACAGGTTATAAGGTTAAAAGCATTGTTCTCATTGTAACAATTATTTGACTGAATATTTACAGTTGCTTTTATGACCAGAAGTGTATTTAATGAAGCTACATATACCTGATACCCTATCTTGGCCAAGTGGTTAGAGTGCTAGCACAGTGTAATGACTCCTCTTACCAATGCGAATGAGTTCAATTCCAGCTCATGCTGACTCCCTCTTCGATCATATTTTGGAAAGGTCCTCCAGCAACCTACAGATGGTCCTGGGTTCCTCCCACCGTGATAATACTGGCAGTCCTTGTATTAGTGACATATCATTGAAGATTCAATATCTTGTAGTAGTCAATGCCCTGTATATGAAAACTATTCTCTTTTTCTATTACAGCACAAAACGGGTTGACCATTCTAACACCAGACTTTCATCACAGTTAGAAAGAAATCCAGGTGTGTATTTTGGTTGAAGATATCTTTGGTCAGTATTGGCACAGCTGAGGAGATGGAGCCATGATTGAGCTTCTCACTACATGGCAGGCCTCAGGGTTTTAGTGGTTCTACTCAGACTAATCTATCTGCAAGTCCATGATTATTTATCTGATGCCCATATCTGCTGCGTGTTTTTCAGTTCTACACACAGCAATGCACGGTGTATGTGTTACCTGTAACTCTTCACCTGATCATAAGAATCCCCAGATGGGATTAGTCTGTGCTGGCTCATTGATCTAAATGGCGTTCTTGCCCCAGCTGATCAGCCCTTGACAAAGAGACCCTATTTGGAAAATGAGTTGATTGGTTACATATAGAATTTTTGTGTTACATGAAATCCCCACACTCAAAGCCATGTGATATTGTTCCCATAGACAACAAGTAACTAAGCTACCCTTTATGTTTACATTTATAGCCGATCATTGTTCTTGTGAGAATAGTTTTGTGTAACCTAACAAACAAATAAGGCATGAGAAAAGTGGACACATGTTTGAATTTACAGCTGTGGCTTCATTATGTAATGCTTTTATGCAAGAGCCCACCATACTGCTGGACGTCGCCAGTGAAATATTCTTGAGTACAGTGTAAAACACCAATCAGATAAACAAAGTTGATGTGAATGGGAGGTCTGTTTTGGTTGAGGCTGTTATACCGGCATTTGAAGAATTTCCTCATTAATATTGGCTTTCTGGATCTATGTTTACAAATGAGTGTTTTGTTTTTCTTTGTCTGCTAGGTTCAGATGATAATAACCTCAACTCTATATTTTACGAACATTTGACGCGGTCCCTGCAGCACAGCCTGTGTGGGGACCTGATGATGGGACGGTGGGGAAACGCCTCTCAGGGAGACTGCTTCATCATGGCCTCAGATTACCTCAACGCTCTCGTCCACATCATCGAGATGGGTAATGGGCTTGTCACATTCCAACTCCGTGGGCTCGAGTTCAGAGGTCAGTCTGTGACAGGGAACATTAGAATGTAGTAACCTTTTGTTCGTATTTTATGGGAGGTGGGGGTTGGAGTGTGTTGAGGGGAACTAGCATAATTATACTCAGATGTCTGATGTCTTTTTGTAGGATAGAGTGTTTTGATGTTTTCATCGATAAGTTAATGGTTTCAACTAAAAGATCTTGAACGTACTACATGTATTCATATACCTCTGGCACAATGGAATTGCAGATGTGTTTGTTTATGCTAACAGGGACATATTGCCAGCAGAGAGAAGTGGAAGCAATCACGGAAGGAATTGATGAGGATGAAGGTAACCAGTGGTCATCTCTAGAAATGGTAGCCATTGGTCTTCTTCCAGCACCATATTTACACAAATTCTTTCAGAGCACAAATCAAAGGGTCCCAAAAATAAAGTTGATTTTGTTCTTCTGTTCCAAATGACTGGCCAACCAACTGAGGCTGATCAAAATTGATGATTTTCTTGTTATTTAAATTTATGAATATACATCTTTATGTATGTTTATGCCTGACAAACGTCTTTAAGCAACAGCATATAGCTGGTGATAAGTCTGTTATTAATAGCTTAGTTTAGAACCTATATATTCTGCATATTACCAGCCCTTGTCTAAAGTACCTGTGAACTTCTTGTAGGTTTCTGCTGTTTTGAGCCTGGTCATTTTCCTCATTTCCTCTCACTGAATGCAGCCTTCAACCAGCGGTGGCTAGCCTGGGAGGTGGTGGTCACTAAATATGTCCTGGAGGGCTACAGTATATCTGACAACAGCGCAGCCTCCATGTTACAGGTGTTTGATCTCCGCAAAGTCCTCATCACATACTATATTAAGGTAAGACAGGCAGCTGTGTTTTCTTTCAGGCGTTTATGTCCCAGGGATCCAGGGGATGGTATGATATTTGTGAGTTTCAGAATTATAGATACCTACATGGAAAGTTTGTTGGAGGCAAAATATGTTAAGTGACATTGAACATAAACATTTTTATCACATTTGAGACATTAATCACATGAGAAATGAACCTTGATTAATGTGCCTGCAGATATGACTGTTATATTGGAGTTTATTGCTTCTTTAAAGGACAAGACAGCACCTGCCTAAAACATATTTCATTAGAAAGCAGGATACTCAAGCTTTCGGAAAAGTATCACTCTTTATTATTTTTTATGAGATTTCACCGAATAACATGTAGAATAAAATGACAATACTGCACCAATGGCTTGTGTGAATCGAGGCAGCCATCTTGAGAAATTTACACAGAGCTACTGCATGATACAATTTTTTTTCTCTGAATTTATTAGAACTGAAGAATTTAAATTTTGCCCTTTGCCTTTCTTGCATAGAAGGGATTATAAAATACAGTAAAATTATTGAAATGCAGTGTTTAAGCTGAGTCAAAAACCAGGTTAGCACTGTTCTCATCTTAGAAGCCACCACTACAGAATTGAAGCATAAAATCCAGCGACAGTCAAATGCCTAAATCAGCCTCAATGGTGCTTAGATTTATTTCTATTTGTGTCAGAAGTGAGCATGAATCCAGTACAACAATTTTATTGTAATTTTGTAAACATTTAAAGGGGGTCAGAATTACCGGTACTAGCACAACCCCTCTGGAGGCTACGATCTGAACCAGGAATACCCTGGTGGAAACTGTTTAGATGATATAGTAGGCCTACTGTATGAACAGTTCAAACAGGAGAAATATCTTTCCAGTATGTCCAATTTCCGAGAAAGCTATTTAGCACTTGGTCCTTCATCGCCAGCGTCCACACCTTTAATCTGCCCTAAGCTATTGAAATACCTTCGACTTTTGAGAACGAGTATTCTTGAACAAGTGACATCTTCTTGCTATCAATAATGGTGACGCCCTGAAGCTTTGACAAGACAAAGTTTCACTAAACGTTTACTGGGTTTTAAAAAATCTAAAAATATATTTAATGCAGGTTTAATATGAATTTTAATGGTATTGGTCTTTCAGTGGACATAAACATTAGTCGTGTGCTGTCTTTCACTTTAAATCCCCAGAATATTGTCCAGACAAGTACGACTATTAGGAGTATGCTGTCTTGTTTGCTTTCAGAGCATTATATATTACACAGTTAGATCTCCAAAGCTTGAGACATGGCTCAGCACCCCGACTGTGATAGAAGCGCTGACCCCAACTCTCGATAAATCCTATGTTGATCTTGACCTACTTTTCAACATGCACGTTGATGATGACTTTGATCGAAACCTGTCAGGGATTTCTCGCCGCAGCTTCTGTGAGGTGTATTTAGAGTGGATACAACACTGCAGCAGTAGGAGAGAAAAGGTAAGAGTTTGGTGATTGTATCAAGAACACAAAATTCTTGTATTAACTTCAAACACATGGCATTGTCTGTTTGGAGATCAATGAAAAGTCAGAGAAGTATAAGTCTTCCTAGGGTAGAAGTGTAAGAGTCTTAAACCGTTGGATTTTACCTTGGGCTTACCACATATTTTTGTGTTTTCAGAATCCAGTGACAGAAGTGTAATGATCTAACCATTCATATGTCTCCATTAATTTACCACTTATGTTTTATTTCCAGACAATAGATTCAAGTAGAGACTCCGCTTTAGTTTCTCTGTGTTACCTGCTCAGTCTACTGGGGCGCAGGGCTCTGGGTGCTGCCTCACTTAGTCATGCCAATGCCAGGTAAGTGCTGGGAGAAGTTACTGCCCCAACCTTGGCCATAACAAAGGAAACCCGTGTTCTTTTAATTCACAGACATTATCAGTATGTAGAAATTTGATTTAGTACTGTAATCTATCTATTTTATTGTGGTATTCAGAATTGTTCACACATACAGAATTAATCTGATTTATGACTTGATTAAGCAGGAGTAAACCACTGCTTGTGCCGGGCACCTGTCCAACCCCCTGACGAAAGAGGGTCTCATTGGTTGGTGTGAGTGATCTCAAAATGTTAAAAAAAACATTAAATATCTGTGAAAAGGGTTAGAATTTTTAATAGATCACAATATAGTGTGGAAAAAGGGGAAATTAGTAAATGATGCAAATCATTTTTTCTATTTCTGATAAATTATCAAATCCAGCTGTTTCATAACAAATACATCAGGAGAAAGATAAGGTGAAAGGAAAGTTTGTTTGTTAATAAAATGTTGTTGATGCTCTTTATTACAGTGTGGATTTCTTCCTTCATGGTCTTCACTCACTGTTCAAAGGAGATTTTAGGATCACATCTTCACGGGATGAGTGGGTGTTTGCAGACATGGAGTTAATGAGAAGAGTTGTGGCCCCTGCCATTCGCATGTCACTCAAACTGCACCAGGTATCTGAGTCAGCTATAATTACATGCACACAATATGAATCAGACTGTGTTTATGTCCCGTCCTCTCAGCCCTGTTTTGGTCGGATCCCACGGACCTTGTAGTGGGACAGTCATAAATCTACATTGATTTATAATCACACTTTGCCATGTCGAGACACCTAAGACAAAATCTGATCATGCACTCTATACCAGAACAGGGCAACAGGTGTAATATACGTGTGTACCCTACTGCACAGTGGGATGTGTTATATTAACCTCACAAGTAAAAACAGTGGAGAAACGTCAGGATTGCCTATTGTAAAATCACCAAAGTTAGAAATTTCTCTGTAAAATATTTGAAGTAAAGGCCAGATTTTGTTATTAATTCTTGTTACCACATAGGACCATTTCACATCACCTGATGAATATGAGAATAACCGTGTGTTGTACGGAGCCATCAGTCAGTATGAGCAGACCCTGGTCATATCCCACGAGGCAGACCCAGCCTGGAGAAATGCTGTGCTCTCCAACACACCGTCGTTGTTAGCCCTCAGGTCAGTCCTGCTTCTCATCTGCAGATTAATTCTGTATGAAAAGGCTAGTTTGATATGTATAAGATTTTTGGTTTAATCCTCAGTGAGTTAAATTTAATTCCACATGTTCAATCCTAGGTAAAATATCATACATTTTGTAAAACCACTGTTTGGCCACTCTACAGCAATGTATATCTTCCCACACTTTTAAGGAAGGTATTTTATTGCATACACTTTACTCCTTTTCGTCATGTTCTTGATATTTATATATGGAATTAACCATTTTTGATTACATGTATGTAATTTTATTGTTGCTTCTATTTCACAGGCACGTGTTTGATGAAGGATCTGACGAATACAAGATAATCATGTTGAACAAGAGATACCTCAGCTTCAGGATAGTTAAGGTAAGGGCATTAACTCTGCAATGGATATGTTTTGTGTATGAGTTTTATTCAACTAGACCTTAGTTACCTAACGTCACCCTCACAGTTGAATCATTGTTTTAGTATGTTGCAGGAAAGGTTTTATTTTTAATTTGTGATTTATCTTAAACATGTTTATATTCAAATTCAAATCATTTCAGGATATGACTAAGAACTTTTCCTTCTTCCTTTTCATGTCCACAGGAAAAATTGAAAACAGTGTAACATGACTTTATAATATCTGTTGCCTTTTCCTAGGTAAATCGTGAATGTGTACGAGGGCTTTGGGCGGGGCAACAGCAGGAACTGATCTACTTGAGGAACCGCAATCCCGAGAGAGGGAGCATACAGAATGCCAAACAGGCCCTTCGTAATATGATCAACTCCTCGTGTGACCAGCCCATTGGTTACCCTATCTACGTGTCGCCACTGACAACCTCCTACTCCTCCACCCACGACCAGATGGCCTCTGTGCTGGGGGCAGAGTTCACACTTCACCGCGTCAAGCAGTTCGTTCAGGGAGTTTGGAACAGGTCAGTTGTTTACTTATCTAGTCATATACACAGATGTTTAAATGGGACATCTGGACTTTAAAGTTTGTCAAAAGACTTGATGCTTTACAGGTTTTTGATTTGCCACAATTCTTAAAATCACTGTTGAATTTCTGATTGTTAAGTAAATACCAAAGCTTGGATATTATTTGATACATATTTCACACCATACACACATTTAGTTTTGTTAATGTGTTAACAAACTATGTAAAATGTAGAATTTAGAACGGTGCAAGATGTTCAGAATTTTTGCATTTGTTGTTGGAAAGTGGTTGAAAAAAATTTAGTTGGTAATTGATGATAGATGGGAATACAATGCATGTCTGAGTTCCATATGAGGTATCATTATCATTTTTAATTAGGCATAAAAACGGAATATGGGTCATAGATGCAATCTTGTTTATGATCAGGAACCTAGCAAAACTTTCTACTTTGATATACTAAGTCTTTTTTTTTTGTAGAAGGCAGGTCTTGTTGCACTAGAATTCTGTTGGAGAAGGCACACTGCCAGTTTGATAACATTGTTAGTGTGGATGCTTAAGCTGATGTAATCTCAGTGAAGTTCATTCCTATGTAGAGTGGTGTGTTATTGTTGAAGCTGATATAGGCTCGCAGAAGTCCATTCTTATGTAGAATGGTGATCCAATGAGATAAGTGATGTTGCCATATTATATCACTGCTGTGTTGTTATTCACTGTAGGATGCGTCGGCGGTGTGGTGCAAGTTGCACCAGTGGCAGCTCCATGTATGCAGATGCAGTTGGTTACACACCCAGCTGTGTGCACGCTGCAACTGTCGCATCTTCAGGTATATACACATATTTTGTTTGTTCCATTTTTTGATGTTTTACACAGCTGTCTTACAGCTACAGCTGCACCAACAGAACCAGATTTGAACAGAACATTTATCTGATTAGTTAAATAAGGGCTTGTTATGGAGAGCCAAGTGGATTAATGTACTGTTATTCTTATGTTTAATTTAATGCAACATTACAAAGCAGGTAGCTTGGTCTGTAAAAGGGTCTTACAAATCCAAATACAAATCCTGACATAACAGTCCACATGCAGACTTCACACCCTAAGCATTTAATGGAAAGGTGTGGTCATTTCTCTTGTCAAATTGTTTTCTGAGGAAATCCTAGGTGTAAAATAACATTATGTTCATACTTTTATGCAAATAGCATTAACAAGTTACAACAACAAAGATGTAATACTTCTCTTACGATGGATAACAGTTCAGGTCCAGCTCATGCAGGCTTCCTCTTCGGCCCATTGTGGGAAGGTCTGACAGCAACCTTCGGGTGGTCAAGGGTTTTACCAGGGGTCTGCTCGGTTCCCTCCCACCATAATGCTTGTCGCCGTTGTATAAGTGAAATATTCTTGAGTGCTTGTTAGACACCAATCAGATGAATAAATAAATGACATGCAACAGTGATTGGCATGGTTTACATGTATATACTATGTATATGTAGTTACTTTCATGTAACATTGTTTCATTTAGTTTGATTTTTTTAAAATGTTGCCCCACACAAACAGTCCTAAACCTCAGGTGCTTAGGAGCTACATGTAAATGCACTGCTCCTCAGGGTCAGCCCGCATGTGTAATACTTGTGTAATATTTGTGTTTGTGTGTCAGGTATGGGAGGCTCCACCCAGACCAGTGCCTGTGCTACCCCTCACCATCAGCAGGATATCCCCCTCCAGACGTTCGGTAACCGTGGGAGTGTCATCTCCACCGCTAGCTCAGCCAGCAAGCCCAGCACACTGGCCACCATCACTGGCTTTATGGACACCATAGCCCTGGGCAAGGAGTCCCCACTCTCTCATAGAGTTCAGGTATATGGCCATCTTGACCAGTGAGAGCTGATTTGTGCGCACATGTGCAATGTGCAGAACAGGCACAACTTAACGTGTCATACAAAAGAGTTAAAAAAGTAACAGTAGCAGTACAATATAAGCAGCAGTGTTGTGAACTCTTCCCACTGCAGAACAATGCTCACAAAAGTTACAACCTAATTCTAATGGGATTTCTATGTAACCAAAATTGCTCTCATCATAATCTGTTACTTCTCTGCCCTGGTTTCCTCCCACCGTAATGCTGGCTGGCTGTTGTATGGGTGACATACTCTTGATCACAATGTGAAACACCAATCAAATAAATAAATAATCTGTTTCAATGGCCACTGTGTGGGATGTTAATTCTGTGCATCAGGAGAGCATGCTTCTATAGTGCACTTACTATTGTTTTCATAGTTAAACAGCTAAGATTAAATTCTCATGAAATATAGTATGATAACTAAAATAAATTCTGTGCATATTATCATTATTAGATCATTTTCATTATTTCTAGGTCTGTTAACATTAACCTTTGTTGTTTTAGATTATAGACCCTGGTCAAGTGTATGACTCCATCAACTTGGGCCGTAGGATTGATGTCCAGTGGCCAGCTGAGGATTGGAGGAAGAATGGGGGAAAAAATGCCTGGTTTGGCTGGGCCCCAGTCAAGGGTATGGAGGGTTCAGTTGTGCACAAGTGGATGCCCTGCCATGCAGACCCTGGAAGACGCTCCCATGTCGATAAGACAATCTTATTGGTCCAGATCGGAGATAAGTTTGTGCCGGTGTCGGAGTCCGGCATCATTGATTTGGGTGCAGAAGTCTGACATGAAGCAACACAGCATATATGATATCTAAGGTTTTAGACTAGCTCCAGTGCTACACATAATGTCCTTAGAGTGCTTCAAGCACATAATATTGACTTATGAATGTATTACTAAACTCAGGCTTTATGTAGCTGGGAAGTTTATGAGAGAATTTATGTTAAATTTTTGTTGTGTGCTTGTGGAGTAAGTACATTTGTTTTGGTAGTATAACGGAGATTTTAGTTGGGGCCATTTTGGTTGCATTCCATGGATATTTCCATTCTTAAAGGAGGTCGGTGTGAAACATCAATACAGATGTGTGGAGGAAATGGTTTTATGAAGTTTTTGGATTTAGGTGGGGTCAGTATTAAAATGGCTTCGACTCCAAACTGAAATTTATGTTATTCTTGTATAACTCTTGGACCATTGTAACATGTGGAAATTATTGTACGGAGAGTATTTGTGTCAGAGTCTTGCCTGTGAAGTGGACATTAGTTGTTGAATTCAATTATTTCTCTCTTTTTTTTTTGTAACTCAGTTTTTATAAATTGTTCCCACCACCGATAAGTAACACCAGGAAGATAGTAGTTATATTGAATTATTTATGGATTACAAGGTGGAAGTGACTGGAAAGTTATGATAAAAAGCAAAGATGAATTTCACATAAGGTATTACCTGTAATATATTCATAAGCTTTATTGGTAGACAATCAGAAACATTTTTATGCTTGTCAAAAAGGACACTGAGACCATAGATATCATATAGAGCTGTGTTGAGTCACATGGTTCAAGCAGTCAGGCCATTGGCTGTTGCCGGGAAGTGCTATATAATATTTAAATTTTGAAATATGAGAAATTTATTTTGCCATCCATTTTGAGAAAATCCAGTATAAACAGATGCTGGCTATGATTACCTTCTTCCCAGACATTTTTGTACTGTGAACATATCATGTTTATAAGAAAGGGAGTCCAGCATGTGGTGTACACAAACAAAGCTGAAGTGCTGATCGTTACAAACACAATATGCGAAAATATCTATGAGATACAGTTTTGGAAGTCATTGTTTCTTGCAAGAGCAGGACACACTGTGTAAAAATAATAAAGTAACATTGTTTGAGTTAAAATAACCCAGCTGTGTTTTGTATGATGAAAGAAGAAGTGATGTAAGAAGTTAAGGAAAGAAAGTCTAGTGTTTCCCTGGAAAAATAATAGGTGGTTGTGAAGTGTTGTTCTAAACCAGAGAACTGCTGTGACAAAACTTGCGCAGGGTTATGCCTAACAGCTTCCATGACGACATTACCTGTAAGCTGTTACTTTGCTTGGACAACTGAATGTACTTTAAACTGTGTATCCTTTTTAAAAGAATTATGTAGTCTTCTTTTTAAATAATCTTTTGACAAAAGTGTACGTATACATTGTTACTATTAATGGTCGTGGTTTCCGTTGAGCTGAGCCTGCTTTCTTCCCACCATAATGCTGGCTGCCGTTGTGTAAGTGAAATATTCTTGAGTATGGTGTAAAATAGCAATCCAATAAAACCCAGTGGTTTTGTCCATATAGCTCTGTACATCAAAGGCGCAGACAATTCAACATTCCTTATTTTATTGACACAGCTTGAACAGTATTGGGCAAAGTTTCACACATTGTATTTCAGAATTGATGTGCTTTTGTAGATAAATATGTTTCAGGAGACTGCCATTACAGTGAAAGTGTTTGCTTGTCGCCTGACGTATGAATCATTGTATGTTTTTATGCTTTGAGGTCATTTGTCATTTAGAACAAATTCATAATGCACAAGTTAATTTAGGGATAACTTTTTATTTGGCCAGAGTTCATAAGCTGTGTGTAAACAACAGATAAATGTCCAAGTAACTAAAATCTTACCCACTATTGACAAAAAGTTTGAAATGCATTTGTACTATAAGTGTCATTATCCTGTATCATACAAAATATGCAGTTTTTCATGGGAGATGTGTGTGTTTCCAAATCCTGCAGCTGATGCCATGGTTGATTAAGTTATATCCCTTAGCTTAGGCAACTCACTGGCCAGTCCTCTATGATGGGTCCTGCAGGATAAAGTTGTTACGTGGTACTCAGTGACAGGACACGGACATATGCGGGCTTAGTATCCCTCATCCTGGGCTTAGAATTATGTCCATGTTAATGACCCTATGTTATTCCATGTTGTCCCACTGAATAACTGTGTGACTTAAAGGGATACAGAATCCATGTTGATTGGCTGACAGTTGAGATAGGGCTTTCTGGGTTAAACCCTGCAGCATTGGTTATGCATGAATAAATCTACCTTACCTAAAATTCAGATTAAAGTGAACATAAAGTCTGCCACTATATATACATAGAAAAAATGATATAGGGACAGTTATCACACAAAAATATGTTAAAAAAGTCTATAAAGTTTTGAAAGCCGAGAAGATGAAGGTCAGCGTTGGGGATATGGCACTGACGGACAGTTCACTCTGAGTAGCCGTGTTGTAGAATCCCTTATAAACTTAGCCAGACACTAGAGCTGGAAGCATCATGTGATAATTCAAATTGGCTGTCACGTCAAAAAACCTATTAGCTCCCGATTGTCAGTGTTGTTTTTCAAAGTGGATAGACAGATATCGATGCAATAAATTGGATTTTGCAGTTCGTTTAAATGTTACACTGATGCATTTTGGACCACACATTGAAGAGCAGGGAACTGAGAACGGCTGCCCGTGTCACAATGCGTACATGCTGGACAGGATACTGCAGTAATTTGTCAGGATGAGCTGGCAAGAAAACCACCTCGGGAGAGCCATTGCGTAAAGAAATATTTTGTGACTTTGCATTGTTTTTCCTTAGCAAAGGACAGCTATAAAACACAATACTTGCGTTCATGAACATCGCCCTGACTGAGCGCCAAAATGAAAGAAACATCAGCCCTTTAAACATGGAACAGAGCTAACACTCTGGTTGGGTATCAGGCATTTTTGTTTGTAATTTCTCATTGTTACATTGTTTAATACCAATGGTACGGAAGAACTCCTAGGTTTTATGTCGTCACTCTAGATAGCTACAACATGGCAAAATGACGTCACCAAATGAGTGGCTAAGTACTGACGATGGTTATTTATTTTGTTGATAAGTAGTGTAGAACTTTTTCAAAATATTTTTAGAACATTTCTGAAATATTGGTACTACTTTATTAATTAATCCAGTTTTAATGACTGACTTTATGTTCACATTAAGCTGGGCACTTGTCTATCACATCAGCCAATCAGAATCGATTCTGTATGCCTTTAAGGCAGGTGATATGTGGTCTTGACATAAAGGGTGGGCAAAAGTTGTGAATGTGACTGTGTACATGTATTTCTGTGTGATGGCATCTGAAGGACTACTCTCAAGTGTTTGGTCTCGCTCTCACTGTTCATGGGGGATTTGGTGACAATTGTTTAACATATCTTTACGTCAGCTGTTGAAGGATTGGTCTGTAACTTGTGCAGAATTAATGGTTTACCTGGGTCACCTTCACCCTTCAAACTAGCCGTTATGTGTAAGGCATAAACAACAATGAAATCAATAATGTTTGGTGCAGGTCACCTATCTTTTTACCATTTCCATCAACTCCTGCACATTTCCATCAACTCCTGCACATTATACTGTAGAAATATTCCAGAGAAGTCTGTAATGTTGTCACTGTGGTAGCTGGTAAACTTTCTGTATGAAGGGTGTGAAGTTAATTAGGCAAGGATTTAGTGCATTTTTCAGTTATCTATGATTACAAGTGGTTTTGCCCTGAATAGGTCAGCTAACATGTGTATGATTTTCTTTCTTTTGGTATTGTACAGTGTAAATACTCTTGTATAGCCATATCTGCTAATTTCTATTTAAGTGGTGTCCGCTCAATACTGTGATATCTTCTGTTTTATACTTGCCCGAGCTGTGTTTTGTCTCTAAGAGATGAGTTGTCCTACTGTCATAATATCCCACTAACTCAGTAAGTATTGGTATTATACAACCAGAATCATTCTCAATGAATGACAATGCAAATCGGTCATACTTTCACTGTGTGAGTGTGATTTACTGTTGTGCTTAAAAACTTTTCATAGAAATTCGAGCATGTAAGTAATTGATTTGAAGGTATTGCTTTAAATGAATGCACTATTGGTGCACTAACTACAGTAACTGGAGCCTCTTCTATGTTCATTTTATGAAATGTTTTTTGGATGTTATTTTTATCTTTTAATGCACCTTATTATTAAAGAGGCATATGTGGTGGAGAAAAGGTGGATATATCTTTTGTGGGTGGGTGATGAAACGGGGATGGTTATCAGAACATATATAATGTAGCTTGTATGTGCATATATGAAAATCTCATGGTCTAATAACTAGCATGTTGCAGCTAGGAGTAAATACACTCTAAAGGCTTTGCAGGGACCTAATAGAAGCAGCTGTTTAGAGAACTGTAAAACCATATCTCCAGCCAAGCTCCAAATTATGACCCTGTGGAGTACATGACTGTACTTTGAGCTAGCATGTGGAATAATAAAATGGCTTTCATTGTTTCAATAACTGACTGCAGGAACTCACATTTAGTGTGAAAAATTGTTCTTATCACCAAAACCATTGTTTATTTACTCTGCTATTAAGCCCTAGGGCTTCACATAATATTCTCAGGAAATCTGATCGTTTTTATATATCCTCCTGTGAATGCTTAGAGAATCTTAGGAGGCTTACTGTGTGGGTGTATAAGGTGTAATATACTGGCTGTTGTTCTACGCAAGTGCACTTCCAGAGTAACAGATGTAAATGTTATGAAGAGGTTATATATATATATATATATATATATATATATACACACACACATAAAACCATAGAAAGTCGTCCTACATTGTGCTGTATTTCATAGTTGCTTATCACCAGAGTGAAATTACCATACCTGGGACACTGTGTACACCAACTGTTCGCCCCTGCCTTGCACCTTCATATGACACTGTATATTTGTAGAGGTGGGAGTAATTTGATGTATCTCTGATCACTCCATTGTACTGGATTGTATGTTGACTTTGTATTGCTATATTTTGCTGCTCCCCACACCAGTTCCGCGATGATGAACTAGGCCATTCTTCACCACAAGAAAGTTACATATTAATTGTTAGTACACTTTTTACTATGTAATTTGGAGCTACACAAGCAACATTTATCCTGAACAATGTATGGCATCTGTGGTGAAAAATCAAATGAAGAAAATTGTGAATTCTATTTTTGTGATGATTACAGGGAAAATCATTAAAGAGTTTAATATTGTAAAAGATTACTCTAGTTTTGAATTAATAGTTTTTGTTATATGTGTAGTATGACACCCTATATCCCTAACATCCAAAGGTTGTAGCATCAAACACATAAGGTTTGTGCAAGGCGGAGTATTTAGTGTTAGCATAGCTAGCATGACCCATGCTAGCTCGACAAAATCTTGTGCACGCTAGGCAGAGCCAAAGCTGATGTTTGTCGCAGACCTCTTATTGTCCCAGATCTATTAATTCCTCCATCTCCACCAGCCTGGTGGTCATTGTTTTTTAATTTATCATCTCACGTGTTGTCGGTACCAAAGACATAGGGCCTACATGCAACAGGAACAGCACAAAACCATGTACCTGTGCCAAAGCATTCATAGGTGTCGACCTTTCCAAAGTTATGACCTTGATTTGTCCCTGGTTGCTTCCATGTCCATATCAACATTTCAGTGTATCACTGATGTGGGCCGATCCAAGTACCGTCATATTTACAATGCTACATCATTGAAATGCCTTACTAAAGACTAGACATACCCCAACCAATCACAATTCACAGATACTGGAAGGCACAGAGTCCATGTAATGTCGGTCCCATTTGAATTCAACGTGAATTCTGTTTGGGACTCTGTAATGATCATTGTTTGAAACAATAGTACTTTGAAGTGAACATTGTTTAAAACTATAGGACTGTGAAGTGAACAAAGGGAAGAGAACAGGAGTCTCTAAAGCAGGATTTGTCCTTGCCCGAATCTTGCAAATGTGGTTCGAGTTCTTTTTAATATTTGATGATTTGGCTTCGTTTACAGGATTTGCACAGATCAGTTAAAATCTGGACTATCAGCGAAAACGGAACTGCCTGTTCCAGGCACCGGAATAGCAGGGAATTTGAAATTTAATGGTTTTGTCCTGGAATATCAGGGAATTTGATGTCAGGTCTGCTGTAGCAAGTTTCAAAAGTCAAACGGCTCTGAATTCCGTGATGTTTGCTGTTATAAAATATAAAATTCAAACGTACCAGTACTCGAAATTTTTTCCGTGTGTTTAACGAAATTGTTTCGGAAACTCCAATGTACAACTCTAGCGGGGTAACCGCATGGGTTTGTATGGGGTTTCCGAAAGTAACGTAAGGGGGATAACTCCTCAGTATACTTCCAAGCCACCATCGCCATGTGGTTTGTATCCGGCAGTCGATCAGCATTAAACCGCGAAGTCATTCCAACTTCCTTCAAAAATGATAGGAAGAAGAAATGAGCTTGTCGTACCTGTAACAGTCATAACTGACAGTTGACGTTGTACAGTCGTAGGCATTAGTGAAAACAACAACCAGTGTAGGCCTACATCTAGCAAGGAAACATTAGGGACGGAGATTTGAAAGTATCCGAAATCAGTCCAGTCCAACTCTTCGGCTGATACAGGTACTTACTTGTGGCATGCTGTTTCTGTTACTCACTTTTTTTTATCAATGTCAATTTCTTAGCTTTAAATAAAGTTAGTATGATAGAAATAAACTTGTCAGTGTTTTTCTGAAAACTCTAAATATAAAGTGTGCTTTATTATGTGCATATCACCATACGTTTTTGATATTTACTATTAATTTATTAATAAGTTTCCAAACTACGCTTGGAAGGCTATTGTTCTCGCTCAGATTATTTTTCTTCTCTTACAGCTGTTTTTTTCCCGTTTTGCGAGAAAACTGCATGTTACAGCTGTTAACTTTCAACACATCCTCATTACCAAATCGCTTGGGCTACCTGCTGGAGTATAAAACTTTACCCACCTGTGACGCACATTTCGGCTACATGAACAGTGTGGAAACCTAAGGAAAAAAACCATACTCCAGAACCGCTGATCCGATTGCATTGAAAATTGATATGCATGTACAAAACTACTGGAGGTACCAGGATTGAAACTTCTATGCAAATCGGTCGGGAAATGTGGAAACTCGCTCATGATCGTTTTGGTCACGTGATGACCTGTGGATGAATTTTGAAAAAAAAGAACATAGCAATTAAATGTAGTTTAGCCTGCTGAGTACAACCGTGGTTTTAGTTTTTTCCTACGATGTGTAGTTTTTCTTTACATTGCAATTACAGCTCATTTCAGTGTAATTTTTCAAATGTCTTGTTGCCGGACACCGTGAGTGAGTGAGTGCTTGGGGTTTAACGTCGTACTCAACAATTTTTCAGTCATATGACGACGAAGGAATCATTAGGGTGCATGTACGTGTAATGTGCCTCCTTGTTGCAGGACGGATTTCCACCGCTCTTTTATTTAGTGCTGCTTCACTGAGACGACTTACCGAAGGCAAGTAAGCAGCCCCGCCCAAGCCATTATACCGATACGGACCAACCAGTCGTTGCACTATCCCCTTCATGCTGAACGCCAAGCGAGGAAGTTACAACTTCCTCTTTTAAAGTCTTAGGTGTGACTCGATCAAGGATTGATCCTGGATCTACCGGTCCCAAAGCGGATGTTCTACCAACTGTGCTATCCTGGCCGGTTCCGGACACTGTGATAGCTATGAAGCTGAAAATTGGTCAGTGGATAGATCAACCACAGAAGGGGCCTCCTTGGCTCAGTTGGTTAGCGCGCCAGTGCAGCGTAATGACCCAGGAGTCTCTCACCAATGCGGTCGCTGTGAGTTCAAGTCCAGCTAATGCTGGCTTCCTCTCCCGCCGTACGTGGGAAGGTCTGCCATCAGCCTGCGGATGGCCGTGGGTTTCCCCTGGGCTCTGCTCGGTTTCCACCCACCATAATGCTGGCCGCCGTGGTATAAGTGAAATATTCTTGAGTACGGCGTAAAACACCAATCAAATAAATAAATAAATAAATCAACCACAGATCTTCATTTCTGACTGATAGGACCGCACAGCTACGACTGATAGTTTTGCCATTAAAATGCATTTGAAAACATTTTTATTTTTACTCATAGTAAGCCCGTCAAAAAACCGGTGGAAAAAAAAGAAACAGGTAAAGGTAGAAAAAAAAAAACTTTGCATTTTCAATAGCCAACATATGAAGCAGCTTTTGACGTTTTGTGCTGTTCGGCCAGTCACGTGATTTAGTAGCCGTTTTGAATTTTATTGATAAGCTTAAACCATCTTTTTCCTGAATCAGCTAATGACCTTTGGATGAAATTTCACTTGCAGATTTTAGGTGGATCGCTGTACCTATATTGTACAAAAGCTTTTTGTTTGGTATTCAAGTTAGACTGTAACTGACCAATGAAAATATTAGCTTAAAGGTAGGTCCAGCCTATAAACTGCTAAAAATGATTAAATAAACACACTGTCTAGTACTGCTTGACGTCCGGATTACAAATCTGTAAGAATTATTTTTGTACTTGGTATAGTTTTCAGGTTGTGATAAAAAAAAAACCATAAAAAATACAGCTGCTAAAGCAACGATGCCGGGGTGCAAGCCGGGGTTGCCGGCCTATGCCGTGTCACGTCAGGTTACCTTAATGGTGCCCATGTATAGATACATAACCAACTTAATCAGAAAGCCTACATTCTTCGTAGTCATCACTGCACTGTAAGTACACTGTATAGCATATGTATGTAGATGTGCCAAACGGAGTAGATCGATTGGATCACAATTTGCGGCAAAACTATGAGTTGCGGGAAAGAAATAAGACCAGATTCATGATCAGGACGTCAAACTACGTCGGGTTGCACACTTGCAATATTCGTACATCCATCCTAGACATAAATGCATTTAAAATGCATTACCGGTATATAACATGGGTACGCCAAAGTGCCAAAAATAGTAAATCGGCTTTGGAGAATTTTTCAAGCACTGTAACTCACGCATTTATTAAGACATTTCAACGATTTTCCGCACACATACAGTACACCTTTGCACTCAGCCATTTTTAACTACAGCTGCAGCGGGCTTTGTGTCACGTGATCTTCAAATGTGGGCACTTTTTCGGACTATAATGGCAATTCGGGACAAAACTGTGCATCAGAGAAAAGTAAAAAGACCAGATTAGTGATCAGAACATCAAACTACGCCAAGCAGCGTACTTAAGGTTTTTAAATTCAGACAATTTTAAGCTGGGATCGAACTCTGACATGAATGGCGTGAGCGAGACAAGCCCGGCGTGGTCTGCCTAATGTCAGTTTCCCGACGTCAGTCATCTTCACCGGTCAATTTCCCGGGACACATCTGCGTCACACCACACAGCTGGGAGACGCTTCGCGTTTAAATTAGGTCAATTAGCCTTTTGTAATTAGGTCGGTTAAATCAGGGAAAATTTTGCCAGCATCTCCCTTACTATCTACTCTGTTATGTATCTCCACGAGGCACTCGCAATTTTGACTTCAAATTTCCATACACATTTTTTTTTTTACACCTATATCTTTCAAATGAGAGTATAAGTTGTTGGTGAAAATCAATACATAACCAGATACACGGCTTTGAATCTTGCAATGCGACCTTACACAGTTTATCATTCGCATTCCCGGGAATAGATCGGCGAGCTTGATGCCCAATGAGAAAACAGCGATCCCTTCTCAGACTTAGCATGTCTTTTTTGTAAAAAATAACGCAAAAAACATGGCCCGTGTAACATTTAATACTTTCCAGTATGAACCCACGACCTGCCATACACAGACTGACTAATAGCTCGGCCGTTGTCAGAAAGCGAACACCTGTGCCAGAGCACATGTAGATATCTGTCAATCACCGGGGCCTGGTTAGCGTGTAGTAATGAAGACAAGGTGAAGACAATGCATACACAACATTGGGGTGCAATGGCATTGTAGCATGTCTTCTTCAGCATGTAGCATGTATATGTAAATGTGCCAAATGTGGTAAATCTGCTTTTGGAGATTATTCGAAAGCGTGCATGTCCTCTGTTTTTGACACCCTTTGTATACAGCGATTTTCATCTTTACAGTCTCTGTCACGTGACCTGCAAAAATGGGGGATATTGCACTTTTTCGCGTTTTGATCGCAATTTGCGACAAAAATATAGATGGCCGGAAGAAATAAGACCAGATTCGTGATTAGGACATCAAACTATGTCGGGGGTTCCTACAATATCGCCACATTCATCCTGGACACAAATGGAGTGTATATGCATTATACAACATACACTTGTAAATGTGTTTATTAAGATAGCTCACAAATTTTCAGCCTACATACACTACATATATAGTCCCTTCCACTCAGCAATTTGGAACTTTACAGCTGTAGAAGTTTTCTGTCACGTGACCTACAAATATGGGGTAAAATTGCAAATTTTCGATTTTTAACGGCAATTTGCGACAGAAGTACATCATGCAGGGAAAAAATAAGACCAGATTTGTGATCAGGACATCAAGTTACATGCAATTCACTCGTTCGGAGAGTTTATTGTGTAATATGGATTACCTTTATTTTTTGACTCGTGTTAGACAAATCTGGGGTCATTTAGAAAGAGCATAGAACTGATAGATTTTAACGGTCTGTGGTGGAGAAAGTAGAAAGTTTTAGAGAGTGGAAGATAAAAGCTGTGTGTGCAGACCACTTGGAATCAGTATAACTGCATGCAGTTTTCGTTGATTTAAATTTTCTATTTTAAGGAAAGCCCTTCAGCTGTATGTTCCCAGATGGTTTCATTGCTTCATAATTACAGAGCGTGGAGGGAAAGTCTGCATACAATACTACATTTGATGACATACAACTTTCAGGGAACGCATATCACATCACTTACAAGATCATGAAAGTGGTTTTGTTTGATGAAAGCGAAAATATGAAGGCACAAAACAAATAGATGGATGTTCACATTTGGTCTTCGTCCTTGTCATCGCTAGATACTTCCTCCGAATTCATGGGATGTGCCACAGCAGAAGATATTCTGGAGATCTTATACACACTTAAATGCATGTAACTTATTTTTTCATCTTTCCTGTTTGTATCTGCATGGGATGGATCCCCATGGATTCTCTTTTTTTCAGCTTCAGTGATAAGCATATTAAACAAGTGTTTATAAACCATGGCATGCACATGTTATTATTAGTACCAGCTGACAGTACAGACACTAAGACTGAGCGGTTTGTGCTGGTTGTGTGGCCACTTGCACAGTATATTGTTCATTAAGATCACTTCTCTTTCCCACACAAAATGTGCATACATTTATGTGAATGTTGCATGTGGGAAGTCTGTCTGTAATTTGCCAACGGGTAATGGTTTGCTCCAATGTTAAGTGTTAATTACCAGCAGCATACATTAAGTGAAAACTTCATGAGTATGGCGTCAAACAAGATTCAAATAAATATATTTTCCTTAATTTCATTGTCACCTGATGTAGGCCATACCAAGGGTTTTATTTAATATTCCTAGTAATGCACGTTATTAATGTTCCTTGCTTGGGACTTGCTTTGACAGTAAAAATAGAACAAAGTCTGTATATTGTTGTATTGTGTCATGTTTAGCATGGCTATTTAAATATAGCAGCTTTGGTAGAGCAGACAGGAACCATAGGCATATGATTTATTATGTCGTATGTCTCTCAAGGTGGTTGTTTGATTAGTGTTAACCATCAACTTGCACTAACATTTCCACCAAACACCTGTTTGACAGTTTGAATTTAACCGTTGAACATCCTGGAATTTTAGAAGCAATGGCCTGGAAAATCATGGAACATCCTGGAAAATCATGGAATACCATCGAATTTTTAAACCCATTCCTGTAGGAATCCTGCTTTTACTTATGGTGAATTGGTGAAAACAGTGTTCAGAACTTGTCTGTAATCTTATCAACCTCAGGTCCTCAGACCCTCGCATACAACTTACTGCTTTTCTGGACATAACTGCCTATTTAGTGTACAGTATCAGTTTTGAATTTTTCATCCCCAAATTATCATCAGTAGAGAGAGCTAGTAGAGACATTATGCACTGCAAGTTTAATACAAGGCATTCAGAGAATACTGTTAGCTCGCCACACTGAGCAGTTTGTAAAACTACATGAAGTCGTGATAAACTCAAATACTTCGACACCTAAAACAAGAGTCCAGGTGAACAGACCATACGCCCTAACGAACACATTTGTTTGGAATGTATAAAAGAATACCAGATGAACATTGTGGTGAGTATAACCCGAGGGGAAAATTCATGGGTGTTGATAATTTTTATGTGGTTACCATGACAACCACGCAAGTAGAGAAATGTGTCCACCAAAAATCAAAACTTTATGTGAAAAACAGTTGGAGTTGTAGCCTGGTCACGAAATCATTTCTATTTATATAGTATATATAAGGAAAATGGCTATCTGGTTACCATGAAAACCGCAAAAATGGACAAATGTGGTTCAGACACATCATAATCTGTGTATCTACGTATCCAGCCAAAAATTAAAACTCTGCACGGAAAAAAGTTGGAGTTGTATCCCCGACATGACATATCATCATCTGTGTATCTATGTATCCACCAAAAAATGTAACTCTATGTGGAAAACAGGTGGAGTTATAAACCGGGCACGAAATCATATCTATCTTTATAGTATATATAGGGAAACTGGCGATCTGATAACAATGACAACCGCAGAAATGAACAAATGTGAGTCGCAACAGTTGGAGATACAGCACGAACACGAAATCATATCTATGTATGTAGTGTGTATAAAGCAAATGGCTATCTCTGTACCATGACAACCGCGAAAATGGACACGTGTGAGTTGCAACACACCATCATGTGTGTATCAATGTTAAAAAAAAAAAACTGTTGGAGTTACACCGGTACACAAATACGGACGGACAGAGAGACGGAGAAAATCGCTATAACATAATAAAAAATGGCGGGGGCGTAGGAAAGGTAGAATGATTGACACTGTCATACAGAAATACATGTATTAACCTCTAATTATATAGTACTATGATCTTGCCAGTAAATCAATAAGAATTGAAGACCAAAAATATTATACTGTCACTACTAAGGCTGTTCTTCATATGCGTAAGAATTGCAGAACAGTGACTTCGTATATTATGGAGTTATAAATCATTGTGGTGAGTTTTTGCACAACTTTCCCACAGAGGTCTTCGATACGCAGATCGTGAATTGCATTTGGCAATCCATGTACTATGGGAGGCAATTGAAACCCTGTGAAATTGCTGAGCAAAATGTTGAGCTATGAGATAAAAAGACTAACTTGGTCTCTGATATGCAAATCACTACCGATGACTTGTTATCTGTGTATTATGGGTGGCCACTGCAACCTTGTGATTGGCCAAAAACTTTAACCACACTGGACACCACAACCGACAGCATCTGATTTGCCTCTCAGAATACCCCTCCTGACTTCAGAAAGCCAGCTAATGAAGGACAATAACCACATCGCTAAATTCATAGATGAATTTTTTGGCGTTATGGTTCAGGTTCATAAGCATCATTTGAGAAAAAGCAATCGTGTGTGTTGCTGGCGTCACTGTCCAGATTTGCATCTGGACACCTTGTACACTTTAATATCCAAGCACCTTAATAAGCATATTATCGCCTTTAATCCTCATCGTTTCCCTTTGGACAATTCTCTATTCTCCACTTAAGAAAATGTCACCTTACATGCCAAATGTGCTAGGCTTGTTTGGGTCAGCTATTACCGGCAAACATTGTGTACGCATTCATTCATCATTTCGCTGTGGCAAAGACTGAAGTATCAAAAGCTAAAGAGCATGTATAAATTTTGATTTCAAATTTGAATCTATCAAAGATTTACATATAATTAACTTTTATAATGATCATGTACTTTTTATGCTTCAATCATAAAACATGTACTATTGTTGCTTCACTGAAATTAATGCAAATGTATGTCCGCTGTATCAGCTCACGCTCTGGTTTTAGGGTGCACTCTGGATTCTAGTTTTCCAGATGCACGTTTTCAGCAGTTAGGCAACAGATCAAACTTTGCCTTGTGTTTTTTAGGCTTGTGGTCAACTGGCCTGTTATACTGTCATTTGTGACAGGTCATATCCCGAACAAATACAAACTGTTCATTGCTTGAAACTGACAACAGAACACAGGTCTTGTGATAAAACTATGTCAATACAGTTTATGTCTTTATTTTCAACCCTTTAATTGTTAACAAAATACACACTGTTAGCGAAGGGCTCTATGTAGAATTCTATATCATGGAGCACTACAGTCTAATTTGTTACCCTTGCCATGTACAATGGTAAGATATATGCCAATCAACAGACAACACGAGGGCTACAGTTTCCTTAAGTGTTTTCTTTGTAACGATCCTCTTACTGGTTGTTTTGCTCCACACAACATCTTCATTTAAGTTCCATTATGGTGTCAAAGTCTCAATAAAAAATATTTATGAACATAGCACTAGGTGTTTCTAGCTTAGGGTAAAGCTCTAGAAAAGTAACATGAGGTGAAGTCAGTGCTGTGTATAAGAGCTTGAGCTGTTTTTAGTCTGGGTCATATTCATCATCGTTACAATAAACACTGCAATTATTCCCTCCCTCTTTCTGTAACTACCAGACATTGCAGTGCTATTGCCATGACGATTGACTGTAGTTCCCAGCTGTCCACAATTAGGCTACCTATGTTGACAATTGTGCGTGACAAACCAAGCGAACATGAGAACAAACTCCTGTTGACAAGAATCACAGAGAACTGGGTATTATATCTTTCTGTTAATAAACGAGGCCTCAAAGTAACGTGTATATAATGTATAAAAACAAAAAAGGAAAATATGCTCACCATACATTTTATCAACAGTTTTCATTGAATAGTTCTAGCAGGTAAGTGCTGATGTGAAACAAACCACACTACATATCTCCATCTGAATGAAAGATGCCAATTAACAAAGTATCAGCTGTTCCTACAGAACACTCGAGATCTTGACAATGTTTGTCAGGCAAAATTTAAAATTCCAAACATAAGCAAGAAACCACTGAGTTCATTTTTTTTTTTTTTTTTTTCTTTTTTTTTTTAGCAAACGGTTGTGGGAACTCAAAACTCCATTCTAGATGTGAAAGGGGAAAAAAAATAAAGCTCTACACTACTAAAATGTATTTGATATAGATTCATATGGGTATATACATCATACAGATTTGCTGCATGTTCATCAAGTGACAACATCCCACGTGATATTGATCATGGGTGCAAAGTTTAGAAAAGTAATGCGCACAGCAAAGAAGGGTGGAGCCAAGTTCTTGGCAGATTGTAGCACTAAGTGGATATCTACCAAACCAGTTAATTGTGGCAGGGGAGATAATCCTGTTCCTGACAAAACAGTAATTAAATGTCAGTGTCATGTAGTAGAAACAAAAAGAAAAACCAGTTGCACTCGAGCAGTCCATCTTAAGAATCTTTGCACTGGGCAGAATTTACTGACTTGTCCAGTGTGATCCTATCTCCGAACCCATCAGCTCAGATTTGTGTCCGTTTTGGTCAATGAGCTATTTCGTCAAACACCAATTTTCCTAACCCCGCACAAACTGCCTAGATGTGTCTTTGCTGGTGTCTGCTTCACCACAGCCACATCACTGTGCACATATATACAACACTCCTGGAATGTTCACTTCGCTGTAAGATTCCAGGAGTCCTCTGTAAAGCCCAAATCACTTTACAAGTCCTGCCCCCGCATATAGAGTGGTTAAGAAAATCCCTGATGCATTCATGGAGTTTAGTTGTTGAGCAACTGACTGCAACCATGATCAGCAGACACAGAAACTAGGTGCATACATGTGGCCATGTTGCATGAGTGACATTCACCATTTCCAGGACAGCACAGAGATATCAATATCCTACTGTATGACTGTTTGCTCACTGAAAATATATAAATATCTTCATAACTGTAACAGCCTTTGCCCACATAAACACCTTCTTATATGCTATTATAAGCTGATTCATCCAAATTTGGACCAAGAATGTGGCAAAAGAATATTTCTGTCACTATTTAAAAAAAAATGTTAATCATTCTGCCACAATTTGTTTTGTTCTAACTATAAACATCACAGAATTCTTATAACAAATTAGTTAATTATAGACGTAAGAAATGTTCCCAAGTAATGCAGGATACCATGTAATTAACCAGTAAAACTTGCAATTAATGGGATTGGCTACATACAGAATCTAATATTAATATGTATCATGAGTTGCACAATGGCTTCCACTGATGTAGAAATAATCAGCTTGTCTGCCTTGATTGGAAGACATACTTCCTTGACCATGCCACACTAGGGGATGTGCCAACACCGGCCTGAAAGGTATGGCCGAGAAAAGGTTATCCATCAAAGGGAAAAAATACCTCCTCTTTAAATGACAACATTATCTGACAAATATTTACAAACAGGGCAGCTGGTAACATGTGAGTGGTACACTACATAAGTGACCAACCAAGTGCTATGTACTGTTACATCAATTGACCTGAACAATGTGCCCATAACAACACATCAAGCCCACTCAAAGCACTGACACTGGATTTCCACATTCAGAAAAATAGTCCCCCATATAAAAACCACCCTTACAATAGTACTACATGTACAGTGTTGACCTCTGAGCTGGATTTGGTCTTGCCTACAACATTATGTACACAAATCTACAACAGAGTTTCTCAGTGATTCAGAACCATTTCTCTTTCTATGTTTCACTTGAGAAGCTTGTGATTATTTGTTAATGTTCTTCCATCCATTTACATACACACTGTTTGTATATGTATAATATATGAGCACTGTACGACTGTTGTGAACAGCCACACAAAGTGCCAGTTTGAAAGCGCTGAGAAAGCTGCGACACAGATCCGTCATCAACTAGTACAGTTCATCTCCATGGCCTTGCTGAAACAGAGCAGGTAATACATTAAAAATACATCCAATAGAAAATCAACATATTGACTGGCAAGAGCCTTGTGGATTGTAAACTATGCACAGAGAAAATACCAGTATCAGACAGCTGTAAGTATACTACATATCAAAGTAACAAACTTTAAGATACTTAAGTGAAAGTGTAAACAATGTTTGATCATAAACACAACCCACAAATCTGGACAGTCTACATAATAATTTGCTTAAGACCCCATGGCTTGATCCCCTTGGATTATGCAATGTTATGACATCAAAGTGGCCCTGCTTCGATCCTGTATTCCTAACTAATATTATTTCAAATTGCAAGGCAATCATCTTTACCTTCAAAAGGTCTTTCATGTTATCTTACAAACTGGTCTTGGAATTACTTTCAACTTATATTAGAGATCAAATGTTGACAACTTACATTATCTTGTTTTTTATTAGCTGGTAAGAGTTTGTCCACTAGACTTTCTATAATGCTTCTCCTGGAAAAAAGAAAGCGTTAATAAGTGAATAAATTAGATCAAAAAAACAATTTTTGTTATATGTAGTTGACAGTTAACCAAGCTCACACATGAGTTAACCAGGTCCACCACATTAACTACTGTGGAGTTTTGGGAATAGACTTAACGATACCCAGCTGTCAGAACACGGGCCATCTTGTTGTTATGGAGTTACCTCCCCTCCCTTTGCGAGAAACGACGACTCTGGTGAGTGATAAATATGAAAAACAAACTCCAACTTTTATTAAAAGGTACTTTGACTTTTTTTTCACACATTCCCTCGAAGCAACAGTTCACCTTCATTAAATCTTCCACTCTCCAGACTATGATACAAGATGTTGTTCATCACCACTAAATCTGCCATGTCGTAAGCCTGTCGGCACATGCTATTGTTGTGCTAAACAATCTACGTTTCCCTGAGAGGGTAACAATAATTTAGAAGTATACACTAAAGTCACTTACTTAGCACTCAATCCTCCACCAGGTGGCAACCCCTCAATGTCTTCCTCAGTTAACATATGAACTATATAGGGCAAATCAAAGTCTACCTGATCTGCATTCTCAAATATTTCTGAAACAGGGAGTTATGTACAACCATGAAAAAATGATATCTTTGCTCAAAATGTCACAGAATTATACAGATATTTATAAATAAATGCACGTCACAATCATGAATGTTTAGCCGCTGCAGACTTTTTAGTGTTGGTGTTAAGTTCAATAAGTTCAATGCTTTCTGCAACAGAAATGCACATGTCCATACAAAATATATTTCCTGCACACATCAGTTCTGTAAATTTGTTTTTTATTCAATCAGTCCCATAATACACATAAAAGTTAGCATCTGCCTAAGTATTAAGAACACTGGAATATTAAATAAAACGGCAATGAGACACTAATTGAATAGAACATAGCTTAAAATATAGTGTATAATCCACTAAGAAAATCATTCCATGGAGGGGTTGGGGGACTAATAACCATGTAGGTTCTTTGGCCCACCTTTAATTTTGGCTTCTATTCTTTCATCTAGTTCAGCCTCCTTTTTAACAGCTTCCTCACTAACTTCTGGACAGCCCGGAAATGACACAATCACGATACTCATATTATCCCTGCTGCCCTGAAATATAAACCAAAACACACAAAAACACACATTTAATTCACAGCTGTGTTATAATTTGCATGAGATAAATCAATTACTTACCATAATTACTGTTAGCATGGACAGTGTAAGACATATACTTCTGCCCAACAACATATGTAAACGTAATATGATACAAATACAAGGCACATATCACTCTACTGTAAGATCATCTTATCACTATAAACTGTTTGTTGAAATGGTATGTAATACAAAACCTTACAGCACTCTGCAATGTAGTTGTATAGTGCTGTAAATTAACCTTAATACTTGTGAAAGGGTAAACAGGAACAACAGACAATTCACACACTGCATCCCGACACTCACCTTATATAAACAAGTGTCCACTACCATGTTACACACTTGTTCCAGGCTACTTGTGAGCTTCAACCTGCTACGCACAAAGTCACACAGTTCTTCATTTGTCATGACATCCCAAATGCCATCACAAGCCAAAATCAAAAATTCATCATCCTGTGAACGATCCATGACAAAGATTTCAGGTTCTGGTGACACTAATTGTTCACAAGGTCCTTTGCCTTGTACATTCTTGTATTCGTAGTCCCCTAACGCACGTGACACTGCCAATGATCCATTTACTCGCTGGATCATCACGCTGCCTCCAGCATTCTGAATGCGCTCTTTTTCTGTTGGGTTGATTGGTTTGTGGTCCGTTGTGGAAAACGTACAGCATCCAGCTCTTGACAGGACTGACCTTGAATCCCCACAGTTAGCAAAAAACAGATGAACTGGTGAGACAATAGCACAGACTGCAGTAGACCCACTCTTGTCTTCACCACTAGCCACCTCAGGCATATCTCGCATTTTGTCATCCAGGCGCAAGAACCCAGTTTTGATCCCTTTCTGAACATCCTCTAGTGAAGGCTGTATCTCTGTAGCAGCTTTGACATCCAATTTACCACGAAAGTCTTCATTGGCAATGATATGCTCAAGTAACTGTTCTGCACATGTTGCAGACACCTTAGCCCCAGCATGGCCATCAAAAACAGCAAAAAATGACCATTCCTTCAGGCCATAAGGCAGGCCTATTACAGCGCTATGAGCATCTTCCATCTCCACCCTCCAGCCTTGCATGCTACTCAGCCCGTAGCCAAGTCCATTTCCCATTCCACCTTCATTGTGCTTCTCTGTTTTCGGCTTATCTAAAAATGCTCCCATCTTCGTTTTCTCAAGCAACCTAGAAATAAAAGTGTAATAAAGATTTCACATGGATACTTCCACATTTACAGTAGCTTTCCATATCTGTTGCTATAAAGGGTATCCACAAAGTGTTAATTTCACTCTTTGTGCATTGTTAGTTATCTATACTGTACACCGTTAGATCATGGGGACACAAATGTGTGGTTACAACCTGCTTGTATCATATAAATCTGTCTTTAAATTAGATATGGTATCAAGGCCACCAAGGAGCTGACCTATAGGAGACACATGAATGTAAAATCAGCTCAACACAGACAGTACATACACCTTTACCTTAAAGGATACATGAAAAGGAACTCTAAAACGAAGATTGTGATTTTAAGAGAAATAAAGGTGCACATATGGCAGACAATGATGGAACATCCTCCTAAAAACTATAGTGCCTCGCATGTAAACAAAACCTCAAGTTCAATACATGCAGTTCTTTTTAAGATAGCACCCTTAACATTTGCCTTAACACCGACATACGCAACCTAAGTGCTTTGCACAGGCAGGTTAAAACAAGTTGAGAATATGAAGTAGGACAGATGTTGTTGCTGCATAGTTTCAGCTTGTAGTTGATCTTTTCTGGTATTTTTGTCACACAGATAGGAGTTGACTACATAAATGTAACAGCTTTTAGGTAAAATATTATTTTAGCATCCCCTGTTTATTCTAGTATAATATTTGAAGTCTAATAATGGACAATTTATTGCCAAGTTTCTGTTAATAGTATCAAAGGACACATGGTGGTAGGAGGCTGGAAAAACTGTCCCTCAACAGCAATCAGCGACAATTTAACATCGTGTGATTTGGCTACATGCAGTCCTTAAAGAGCTACCACACTGTGAAGACCTGTATGTCTTAGTGCAGGATTAAATGATAAGGATTGACGTAGCCTGAATTGCTTTCCCAAACTGAGCAATTGCAGTGAATTAAAACCGCTGTTGTCAGTTTCGGGGGGATAGTACAGAAACAAAAGTTTTCTGACGTTTCCAATTTTTCCTGGTGTGACGTCATGCAAGAACACTTAGCGTCACTCATTGCTGACATATAGTAACAAATGACATGTTACTTTGAAACACGCAAAATGTCATTCCATCACAACTGACTTACTCAACTTTACTCTACCTGACTCATCTTCAGGAATATTACAATTTATTAGAATTAGAAACATCAGGAAAATTTTATGGAAACTGCCGAAAATATTGTTTAAGATAAGACTCTCTTCACTAGCATTATTCATTGTTACCCTTTTCTTAGCTCTTTTCCCTACAGTATCCTTCAAATCATTTTAATATATCTGCATAGATTCTCTTAGGACTGAATTACCACTTTCAGTGATTTTTTTCACCCCTCTTTTTCATAAGCTTTTAAGAATTTAAGTATGTAACTGCTTCATAATGATATCAGAGATGAATAACTGAGAAATAATAAACTCTCTAGCAACTTTTGTTTATAATCATATTGTAGGTCAACCTTACACTACACCTTGCTTTTCAAAGTAAAATATGACACTCCCCAACACCCAACCCAATCCAACCCACAAGATGAAGCATGATTTAGATTTCTGAAATTCACTGTATTACATAAATGTGGCTAAATGCTTTGAATGGACTCATTTTTGAAGTGCTGTCATTCACAATGACACCGAGTCAATCAGTAAGTCTCAAAGAATCATGTCAGTTCCAACGTAAGTCATCATAACTCACAGCAGGGATACAAAAGTGTAAACAAAACAAGGTGCATATTAAAACATGATGGGCTGGACATGGATGTGGAAGGCATACAATTTATATATATGCATAAATTCGATACTACACAGAATACAAGCTTAACACCCTCATGCACTGCTTATAATTCACCACCATGTATCTGAAGTCTGACTAAACCTTGTTAGTTCACACTGTTATGACAACGAAGGAAGAGAATTCACAAGTCGATAGCCCTAATTTAGTCATTTGCTAAGCATTATGGCTCACAACTTCACATCTGATTTACCTGTGCTTCAAGCTTCCAAATATATGACAAACTGGAATTATTTATGACAAAACACCGGTAGACTCTACTACATTTCAGTTCTGAACTTTGGACGAGCCAAAACACACGAGTTCAAGTTAGAACACGGCCGCCATGCGTCCTTTAGTGTTGTAGTTCCGCATTTGAAGGCCGACAATTTCTCCTGTTTCACGACGAAGCGATTCGCTAAGGCAGATAATACGTTGAAATATATGACTACAATGTCGTGTTGACTAAATCGTCTCACCAGACGTCATTCACACGGGATTATCGCAATTTCTAGAATTTGAACATCCTCGACAACAACTGAAACATGGCGTCCACCTGCATTGGGCATGCCCGGAAAATGAAAAGACCCGGATGATGTGTATAAAAATAGCACCCTGTCTGTGTGACGTCATTATATTTTTTTATGAATACGTACAACCCCTAAGCACTCCCCTAAGCACCCCTAAGGGTACGAACTCCATCTATGAATTTTCAATGAATCAGATTTGGGTTTTGTTCTTCCTTATTTCACACTGTACAGCCTGTGAAGATATAGATGTACAATATGCCAGCCAACAACACAGAGAAAAGGAAAATAAATGAGCAAATGTATGCATGACAGCCTATATATCCACGTGAGCATAGCGAAAGGCGCTGACGGTTAGAATACGAAATAAACCAAATGAATTTGTATTTACCGGGTTAAATTAAATTGAACCAGACGTACGTAATACCGTTGAATGTGATCGGACCAGTGTATACATAGCATCTAACTGACGTACTGTTCAATACGTTAAACTCGAAGCAAACACCAGAGCCTAATTATCTAATTATTAATTTATTTGCTTGTTATTTAACGCCTGCACCGATCGCTCTTCCCCCCCCCCTCCAAAATCTCTGCTATAGCCTATTTATTTGACAACGTATACTAGTGAGTTTTCCCACATGTGGAATGCTGACTTGCATCCTCTATTTGCGTGATCCCATTGTCAATGGCTAAAACGTAGCCCGCACACGAACAACTTGAAAGCGAGCAAATCAAGAAAATCCCTGTCCAACTTGGCCTGGGATTGAATCCGAGCCACCTTCCAGGCCTTGGAGTCAAGCGCACCTTACCCCCCCCCCCCCCCCACCAACCTTGACAATATTGACAAAGTTAAGAAAAATAGGCCTACCTATGTGTGCACACATGGCGTGATAACAACTGTAATGTAAAATGTATACATACATTTGCCTTCTATTTCAGGACAGTATATAGGCTATATTCTGCATGAGTAGGCCCACATGTTTGATTGATTTATGTATTTGATTGACATTTTACGCCGTACTGAAGAATATTTCACTTATACGACGGCGGCCACGCACATGTTTGAGCGTGGTCGGAACTCCGAACAGGAGACATTTTTACGTGAAAGAATAACGATGGCTTAACGCGGCCATATACCGGTATGTAGTGGACGTTAGGCCTGTTCAAGTTGTGTACATCATATTAAACCTGGTGCATTTCCAAGCTATAGCTATGTATGCATATCTGACAAAGACGATTAAATTCAAATTTAAAACTAGAACTGTATGCAATTATACGGTTTCCAAGCGATCTGTACACACAGCCTTTAGAGTCCACTTTCTAAAGCTTTCCACTTTCTCCACCACAGCCCCTTCACATTTATCGGTTCTTTTCTCTTTTGAAAAGACCCCATGTTTGTCTAATACGAGCAAAAAAATAGACGTAATGCATATTAGACAATAAACTCTCAGAACAAGTGAATTGCATTTACCTTGTCGAAACCAGATCTCGTATTTTCAACGAAAATAAAACTATTTCAGCAAAACCCGGCGTGATGATCTCCCACAAATGAAGCATAGCGTCCATACTTGCATCCGAAATGAATTGGTTAGAATGGTAAGGAGTAGACTGAACTTGAACCCCAGGCTGATATAGGACTGATAGTCTGGTGCCTAATAATTTCATGGTAATTGAAGAAAAAAAAGAGAACGAAGATTGGCAGGAATGAACTGGATTTGAAACGGTAACTGCTAGGGGCGATGTCCATTAGGGCTGTGGTTAAAGACAGTGAAAAGAAGGAAAAAACATGCTCTCAAATAACAGTGCTGGGCCACATGTATGGAGAAATTGTTCCTCTGATCTACTGCTCCTGTGGTCAGACAGAATTAGAATACACGCACCGTGGCCAGCACTCTACATTGAACGGCTTTGATGCAGTCTAGCACGAAGCTACCGTGTTATTTGAATGGCAGGTTTTCTCAGTTTTGGTATATATGAGGAGGGGACTGGGGTGGTTTGCGTCATACTTCATGTTTTTAATGGTTTTAGGGCCTTGACCTGAAAAACTATACTAAGTACAAAAATAATTCTTACAGCTTTGCAATCCTGACGTCAAGAAGTTCCAGACAGTGTGTTTATTTGAGCATTTCAAGCAGTTTTTAGACTTGACCTACTTTTAGCTAATTTCATTGGTTAGTTACACCCTAACTTGCATACCAAACAAAAAGTTTTTACACAATATAGGCACGGCGATCCACCTAAAACTTGCAAGTGAAATTTCATCCAAAGATCATTAGCCGATTTACGGAAAAAGATGGTTTAAGCTTATCAATAAAATTAGAAATGGCTACTAAATCACGTGACTGGAAAAACAGCACAACTGGATATTGCAATTTTGCAAGCTGACGACGAATAAAGATAACAAGCTTTTAAACGCATTTTAATGGGAAAACTGTAACTCGTAGCCCCGTGGGATCAATTTTCAGCTTCATAGCTATGACTGTGTTCGGTCACGTGACATTAGGAAAATGACACTAATTGCAATTTAAAGAAAAACCCTACATCGTAGGAAAGAACTAAAACCACGGCTGTCTTTAGCAGGTCAAACCACATCTAATTGCTATCTTGTTTTTTTAAAATTCAGTCACAGGTCATGAAGTGAATAAACGACCAACACGGAGCTTCCTCATTTCTCGACCGATTTACATAAAAATATTCCATCCTGATAGCCCCAATGGTACATGCATGTTAATTTTCAGTGCAATCGGATCAGCGGTTCTGAAAAGTTTTTTTTTAGATTTCCATACTTCTCCAATATGGCCGAAAGTGGGTTTGGTCGACAGCTCGAATAGACAAACATACCGCGTTTGAATACGCATACATTTATTCTTCATGCATCTATTTGTAGGTTTCAGATGAGATGGATTGTGACGCTTATTCAAACAGACCACTATTAAGCTTTAGTTTGAAACGCATTGGAGCGAATAGAAACTAATTCTACATGCAAAGAAATGTATACATATACATCAATCTATGATCTTTTTTTGCCGTTACACTTTTTGGCTGTTAACATGCATGGAAGATCGTATTCTTTCAAATAATTAAGCTACGTAATACTTTTCAACTGGATTCATTTGCGTGAAACACGTTACATGAGAAGCTTCTATGTCGCATTTTGATGTTTCACCTTCATTGTTTCTGTTCATTTGACATCTACAATAGAACTGAAGTTTGCGAAATTAAATTAGAACACATGAGTAGATTAAAATAACAGTTCTCACGCTTCTAAGCACCTCACCAGAAAGAAAAAACTTTGACATTAACATATTGACCGAGGTAATTCTCATTGTGGTCTTTCATGGTTTGTCATCTTTTTTTTCTAGCGTATATAAATTTAATCATACAAGCTATACAAATGTACGTGGCACTGGATGTTAAGACGATCACTTATACTGCGATCATGATCTACATGTGGTTATATAGACCACTATATAATGTATAAATATTAATTAATAATTGACTGTATCTTTTTTATCGGAGGGAGGGCGGGGGGGGTGGGGTGGCAAAAAGCGCCAAAAAAAATGACCATTCAGATTGCTAGTAATTTAAACCATTACTAGAAAGGCTTCTGGAGATTTCTATACATCATGTGAACAGTGTACTGTGGCTTCGTTTGAGGAGTGACTCGAACGTTACTTTATATTATCCAAAACAATGTAAATGCTGCTCATGAAAACGATCGATGCATTGCTCTGGGAAGGAATATCCGTGGTTTAGTAGTTTGTCCCCCTTTGAAATGAGCTCTCGTGCGCTGGAGATTACAAAGTAAAGGTTGTTTACGTCCGCTGTGACACAGAGTCCTCAAATTTTTTGAGGCAGGCAGATGATTTTTAGTATGCTAACAACTATGCAGACAAAGCTCGCAACGCCTAGATGGCTTGTTCATCAATTGACAAAATGCCATTCGCGCCATACTGTTAAAAGTGGGATTCGTGGATTTATATGTGGTTAGAAAATTGCATATTTTTCATTTTCGTTTTGTGTCTTACAGCTATCAATCATTGGTAATATTCAGTTGAAATTTTATTCTCAATGGGGCCAAGGACCTATAAAGATTTATTTATTTATCCACTTTGTGACTTATTTGTCTGTTTAATACTGCGTGGGTAGACTCAGTCATATTCGATGAATAGGCCTATATTTATTAGCCTACATATGTTTATATCATCTTTTTTTTTCCAGCGGGAAACTGGAAGATTAAGGACCCGAAAGAACTTTTATGTTGAAAGTTGGATGTATGAATAGATCGGTTTCATTTTATGCCATCTTTTAGAGAGTAACGATTTATAATTTGGTTAATTTGCAGGTAAATAGCCTGTGTTTAATTGTGCAAACCTAACGTGAAAGATATAATTGAGTTTTTATTACCATGTGAGGGCCTCACTGGCCCAGACGGTTTTAAAGCTCTGGCTCATTACAACAGTCTGAATCAGGCCCTTCACCAATAAAGTTTCCCGCTCGGATCCAGGACTTGTTTTTTCATCTGCAACTTGAGGTCAAGAGGTATCTTGTATGCTGTACCTGGCAAAGGTTGGTGGTTTACTCGGGGCACTCCATGCAGTTTCCCCAATCCATAAACCTGACCACCATAATGTGGGTTAAAAATTTTTGAGCAGGTCATTAAATCTCAATCAGATGTATGGATCAATATTGCAGCTTCCTCTTTTAAGATCTTAGGTGTGACTCGATCCAGGATTGACCTTGGATCTACTGCTCCCGAAGCGGACGCCAGTGTACTTGAACTTCTGAATTAACCACAAATTATTTGGATGAATCTGACCTGCCCTTTTTTTCAGATGGTAAGAGGTCAGCTGCTGTATTTTGGCTTGTTTTACTTCTCTTGAACAGTGACACATCTCAGGATGTTTGGAGATATGAGCCAACAGGAGTATTGGGTGGACATGCATCAAAGAAATAAAGGATGTGGACTTGATTGGTTTTCTAAAGATGAAATCATTCTTGGAAATGTGTCACAGGCTATCACTGAACAGACAGATGGCAGGTCCACAATACAAGTGCTGGATCTGGGTTGTGGAACTTCTGAATTGCCGAAGAAAATATGTTGTGACCTGCATAATACACCTATGGTAGTACACTGCTTAGATTTTGTTCCATCAGCCGTTGAGTTTCAAAGAAAAACGTTTTCTTCTTGTGATACGAATATATGTATGAATATGTCTAACGCAAAGGTTATATTTCTTGTGGCTGACGCATTACAGTTGCCATATCCCCCTAGTGTTTTTGATGTTATTATTGATAAGGGTACCACAGATGCAGCTCTTCATTCATCAAAGCCTGGTCGCATTATGAACTGCCATGCAATCATCAATCAGGCTGTTACATGCATTAAACCTGGTGGTGTTTTTATCCAGATCACAGATGAAGACCCTGATTCACGGCTGATGCTCATCGAAGAGGCAGTCAGTCTCCTTAATATTTCACCGCATAAGGTCAGCCTAACTCATATTGGACTCGGCACAAATGACCCATTTAATTATTTTATGTATTTTATAAGGAAACTAAAATGAAGGAAATCAGATTTGATAACTACATATTTTTTTATGTGTGCTTAGTTTGGATGAAACATCTAAAGTACAGCGTGAACACAGGATCACACGAATGCTTGGATCAGGGGAGATAATTCCTGCCATCTCCACGATATGAATGTTTCCCATTTATCCGGTATTCGCTGTGCAGCTATAGCGTCTTTAGCTGTCAAACAGTAATATGGACCATGTTCAATGATGATTTGCTTATATAAAAAGTGGTAAATAAATGGACATCAGCGTAGCTTAATAGCACCAAGTCCTGAAAGTTTTGTTTTGTATTTTTCTGTATACTGAAATAATGGATATTGACAGCGATTGTTGTTTGGTGTTGAGATCATGCTCTATATTGTTACGTCAATCCATGATTCCCAAGTTGTGACGTTATGACGAAAGAGTGACATAAGGTTCGTTACTGTAGCTCCGCTATCCTTAACAACGTAATAAATCTCAAGCTACAGTGCCTACATCGCGTGCACTGTTTCATGTACACTCGTTATAGACAGAAACCATGGACAGAAATAGCCCAGTCGGACATGGCACTTATAACGTGTATACACGCAAACAGGTGGCTTTTTCACGCGAAAAATGTCACTGACCTTTACAACTCGAACAATTCAGTATACGATATTTGATATACACTGATTCCTCATCTCATCTGAAAAGTAGTGATGTCGAAGCCATGCATTGGTAAACCGTCTATTAACAATAATCCAGCCATTTTAACTTCTGAATAGAACAATTATGTCGAACCAGTGTTCGCTGTTTTGAATTCGAACAACCTTAATTTCAACAAACAGGACTTTTCGTTTTCGATTTTTTTAAAACGATAAACGTGGGCTTTTAACTTTAATCTCAGATTTTGCTTGAAACATACATGCGTTCATTCATGTGAAGTCGGTTATAAGTCTGTTGGATGCAAAGGATTTTTGCACTTGCTTCACCACAATAGCTGTTCGTAAATTTCTTGTAGGCCTACACCTTTTGTATGAGTCTAATAACACTGTATGACGTTACACACTCGTCCAATAATACGACCCAATGGAAACAATAGGCTTTTTTTTTTTTTGGTACATTTAACCCCGATCACACTTTGCGTGTGAACAAGTTCAACCATAGTGGAAAAATGGACAAGCTGTATTTGAAGATTCCTGTCCAAAGGTTCTAGAAAAAAAAATTAAAAATGTCAGTGTGTTAATGATATCTAATCGTGTAGGTAAATTGATCGCTTCAGCGGCCTAATGGTACCTCGAAGTCGGGAGACTCCGGAATCAAACCCGCGTCCGGTCATATTAAATACTTAAAAAATGGTACTTGCTGCTGCCTCGTTTGGTGCTCAAGACTGAGAGGTTAGAATAAAAAAACAGGAGTGGTTGATACGGTATTAATATAATGTGACTGGGTGGGTGTCATGTCTGGTATCTACAGCAGGATACTTCAGTGACTGCATGGACTCGCCCTGCCACAAGAAGACTATATATGTACACACGTCTAATAACTCCTGGTCGACTGAAAAATTAAGTACGACTTTAAACCCATGCATAGGCGTACGTGCACACTATAGGTAAATTTGGCTTATCAGATTGAAAGGCATGTATATATTCCTGTGGGAAGTTAATATAGCGCAATGGATTAGACGAAGTCAGAACGTGTTATGAATCAGTGACTGCACCATGGCGACTCGATGTACCAGCGACTATTGATCGATAGTCGCTTAAAGCTGGGGTGATATTTTATTACCTCCATGCACCTCCATGCTCCATGGGGATAAAGATTTACCGTAACCACGGAGAACAAAGAAGCTTCTTAACTAAATGGCGCCATTCAATAAATTACCTGTAACACAGACGCGCTGATAGTGACATATTGCATTCTGCCGAACACATCAAGCGTGTAAGCAAGCGTGGATTATCGCCAAAATTTCATGCAAACTGACCAAAGGCTTCCATGAATTGCCTAATTCCGTTGGTTCATAGGCTATAAATCCCAGCTAAGCTCCTCGGTTACTCTTTGTTGGATTTTCAACGGGAAGAATAATGAGCAGCTATTGAAGGTGAGAGGCCTTGTCAGCTAATAATGCCTGCGTGAAAAGAGGGAGCTTACTGTGAGAGCGTGTCCATTGGTTGTGTTGTTGTAGAAGGTTCTACAACGTTAATTATCGGGTTTCGGAGGAGTTTTCGGTCTCAAGGTTATGCATTAAGCAGCGTGGTCGAGGTAAAAACCCTCGAGAACGGAATTGCATGCGTCATTTCCTTGCGTATGGAAGTCCAGTTAAGACCTATAATATTGGCGGTAAGGTACCCTGGACTGCATGTGGATCAGGAACGTCGATCCATATGAAAAAACATATCTGTCACTATCCATGTACCTGCTGACTTAATTCGTACAACATTAAGTCCACGTAAGTTGAGACTGCGTTAAAACGCGCTAAACATCATGGGCACGGACAATGTGTCCTCAGTGAGTTTAAGTGGCGACGAACCAAAGAAAGCTCCACAAAATGACTTTTTGTCGACTCTTAACAGGGAATTCGAGAAGTCCAAAGCTGAACTTTTGGATCGCTTTCTTGTTGACCAGGCGGAGCTGAATCGGAGGTTTGGAGAACGTAGTGATGCCGAAAAAGAAGACAGTGAGAGTGGAACAAGAAGCGACAGATCTCTGAAAGAAACAGAAAATCTTCTTCGACAAAGGCTTGCTCTTCATTGGCAAGGATTTAGCCACAACAGAGCACGAACATCCATAGGGTTTTACAACCAGACTGAGTTCAAAGGTGATGACAAAGATAGCGATTGTTCCAGTGAGATAGACTCTGCAAATATGTCCAACACGTTACATGTTCAAGACTCTTATCAAGGCTGTGAATATGACTTAAGGCAGTTGGGAGTGAGCAAATACGTGTCAACTCTTCAGACCTGTGTTAGACCAAAAACATCGGTCAGTAAAAAGTCTTTAGTTAGACAGCATATCACTGCACAGGATACTAACTATTCATATGAATCTGTGCCTACACAAATGCCTCTTTCAGGAAATCAAAAGACTTTAACATTCAACGAATTCCAACCTCGTTTTGTGGCAGATGGAAAGAACACGCATCGTAGTGGAAGGCCATTCAGAAGACACTCGGAATTTTCAATCGGTCTTACAAAGGAATCGTCATCAAGTTCTAAGCTATTACGTCCTGTGAAGTGGACTCCTGCCTTAGCTGACCAGCATTGTGGCGATGATGTACCTGTATTTTGTAGAAACAGAAACGAGGTCAGTGTTGAAGTTCCATTTTCTGACTCCGATCTCCAGGTGGTTGTGCCACAAACATCGCGACCGAGAAAATACAAACCTGACAGTTTAATGACCAAAGACCCTGAGTCGTTGAAAACAAACCGGCCTTATGAATCATGCATCTGCATGGAGCGTTTTGAAAAGTCTCGGAGATGTCACGCTCAGATTAGGGAACTCAGCATGCAGAGCAATTTTACCAACAAAAATGGGTGCAATAAAACTTCTTATCGAGGATCTCAACCGATGACATTAGTTAAGTTGCCACCGTTGAAGCACACGGTGGCCAAAAATCCGCCAGGCCACACGACGTTGAACCCAGTGTGCCACTGAGTGATCATGGAATATAAGTTCCACTTTCTTCACTGTACTTGTATTTACGTTTAAATGTCATTCAAACAGTATTACATACATCACATTTAGGCCATGTCAAAAATTACATATTGATATATACTGTCTGTTAGCAACCTGGGATACCTGGGATCAGGCCCGTGTCCTTCAACCATTTATTTTGGCCGCCTGTCGTCTACGTGAAATATTCTCGAATACGGCGGAAGACATCAAGCAAATAAATAAATTAACTAATATATATAGCGTGACTATATCCACAGATATTTAATTATATGCATAACTTACTAACGACTTTTCAAAGTGTGATTGTATGTTAATTGTGATTATACAACACAGCATTTTGAATAACTGTACACCTGTCTAATAACACCACTGGCCATGGCTTATAGGGGGCGTGTGATTTGCTACTGTATGGATGAGGGGATAGAATAAAACCCAAACTGAGGTAAATGAAGGCTGTATATTTCACTTGTTACGTGGACCATTCCTCAACTTTTGCTCTGATTTCATTCTCTTTGCTGTAAGTCTATTATATTATTAATTTCTGTTTTCCCCAGTTTTTCTCGCTGTTGAGTTGTTTTGTCGCTTATTTGAAACGAAATTATGAAAAAAAAGGCTAGCCCTTTCGAATGAAACTGGCCATAACCGTGTAGAGGGTGGCGGGAAAATGAAACATGAAAATCATTCAGCTGTCATCCTGAATTTGGGATTTTAAGACCTGTGTATCTCCGAAATTACAAAAAAATAAAGATTAAAACTCATTCATTGAAATTTGAGATGCTTGTCTTTATATCGTCTGTGAAACACAAGATGTTTGTTCAACATTAGCCTAAAATGGAATTTCCGAGATTTCCCAGTCAATTCTTTTCACGAAGCCTCACAACTTATTCAGAAATAAAGACCTACGGTCGTCAGGGTAAAGGACGGCTTATTTTGGCTTTCCAATTAGATTTTTGCATATCGTGTTGCTTCCATAGCCCAGACGCTATGTCAGTTTGACATATAGACAGGAGAGACAAGAAGGATCCAAGCACCGGCCTAGTCCCTTCCACTAGCAATACATGTACCTGTTGTCTCTGCGTGCAAGTGAAGATTTTGGCGCAACAAATGGGAAATTAGTGAATGATGCAGTTACACTTTCTTCCAACCAAATAATTGACCCAAATAAAATCGCATTTTTATGATACATGTATTCATCGACACAGCCACACTGGAGCAGGGGTCAAGTAGGTTAAATCGTGCCAGCACGGCGCAATGAGCGAGAAACCTATCACCAATGCGGTCGCTGTGAGTTCAATATCCAGCTTATGCTGGGTTCCGGCCGTACTTAGGTACAGCAACAAGAGGATGGCCGTGAGTTTTCCTCGGGTTCCTCCCACCATAATACTGGCCGCCGTTACAACATATCCGTTGTAATGTATCGATTGGATTTCCGAGTATGCTAACATTAAAACAAAAGACAACTCTAGACCAAATATATGTTTGTAGCGATTAAGTATCCCACATAAAGTTTAAAAAGCAAACCTTTTTATTGTTATGATGTTGCCCATCACCGAGATATCGTAGTTGAAAGTAAGCACAATCGTGAACATTGAGAAAATCAAAAGGACCGTCATGTGACAAATTTTAACAAATCAGGCACGAGTTATTTCTGAAGCCCGAGAACCCACCTGTTTCCGCTGACGTCACCCAAATCCTGTTTTGCCATGTAGCCGTATGAACCTGGGATAACGGGTGACGCAAACATCGTATTTCTGGTTTCTCTAACATGTGGCCTCCCATGGCTTCAAATGAAATCCAGATTAAAAGTCCCGATTTATAGAGCCACTAAGTTCAAAACAAAATTGTTGTGGCCGTTTAGGATTGTTTCAACTCCTCTTCCGAAATAAACTAAGGTTAAATTACTTGTTGTTTGAAGTTTCCAGTACTATTTTAGGATGAAAAGGTATTTCCTCCAGGTAAATTGCCATCTGTAGCCTACCTTTACATACGAAATCACGTTTTGTGCAGCACGCTCGTTTCACATACAAGCCTTGACTTCAGAGACACACCTCTCTCTTCCAAGGACGTAGGCTTATTGGTAAGGTAAATCGCTTGTCATAATAACGGATTCCACAAAACAACACATTATGATCATTAAATGATGGTCGAAAAACGTTGCATCGATCCCAGTGACTGCTTGTCTCTCGACGAGAAATAATGACCCAAACTGAGATTATGTAGAAATCGTAGTTAGCTTTTCATTCATAATTGATGGTAAAATGGTAAAATTACTGCATGTATATATTTATATCTTTGTTCAATTGGCAGAGCACATATGGTCGAAGCATAACTGGGAGCATAGTTTGTGACAATGTGTCATTGGTATTCCTACATATATTATCACGATGATTTGAGATGGATTATTCAAAGGTGTGTAAAATGTATACTCCGCACTAACCTCCTGCATCTTTTCACGAAGTAAATGGTCTGTATATTGGATTA
>NC_088300.1:4329890-4355218 GCF_032854445.1 Liolophura sinensis | reverse complement strand
CAAAACTATACCTCGTGACAAGGCGCGGGCGTGAAACACCAGAACTACACGGATTTGACCAGACAACAATCAAGTAATATATATGCCTATATTGATACTTTATAAAGAGAAGAGAAACTGAACTTACAGGCATGTGCGGCCTGGTAAAACTGATATTTTTTGGATCCATCCGAGCCCGTTACGAAGACGACATCAAATTCGTGTCCATGAGCACTGGTGGCTCGTTCTGGCGCCTGCACCATATGTCTGGCACTGTCTTGAGAAAATGAAGTGCGTAACAGGTCAGGACAGATCAACAGTCCCAACAGTAGTGTAGAAAAGCTTGATTGATAAGGCATTTTGAGCCCATGTGCTTCACACACAGAGCCTTCAGAGCCAAATTGTTTCCTAATTTATTTCACATTTATAGACATTACTTGGCTTGGCGAAGGAGATGGCTCCCAGAAAATAATTTTGACAGTTATTGAGATACTCTCTTTGGGTAATTGGCTTCAGAGGGACAACTTCACCTACAGCTTATTTCAACCCTATGTCAGCACAAGTTTATCAAAACCTTGTTAATTTCATTCATCAGTGACTGAAAGAGGCAGATCGTAATATTAAGACAGTTAGTATTTTTAATTTGTCATCGTTTTATATTTGATATTCCATTAATAAATTGCAATGGTAATTAACGATGAGAAGAAGCCCGTAGGAAGCCGTGCACCTGGCAAGTACCTGACACACCTTCGGGCCTTAAGCCGTGCTCGATCCAAATCGAACTTCTGACCTCAGTACTACAAAGCCTGTAATCTGCTCTGACCAGAATCTATGCGTTGAAACAGCCATTCGTATACCAGCCGTCAACCAATAAGGATGTTCTAGATCAATAATCGCAAGGCCAATTCCCAAAATGGCCACCAAAAAAACGAAGAAAGTATATAAAGTACAAAAATAGGACGGAATTATGCAAAGAGCATCAGTCTACAGTTTTCTTTGATGTTGGAAAGACGCAGAGTGTGTTCTAGGCGGCTGAATGAAATCCGTATTTAAATCGTGTGTGTGCCACGCTAGAAGAATACCAGTTGTAGATAACAAAATAGGTATCTCAGTTGCGCTTTGATTGTAACTGTTCATATATCCAACGTGGCGATCTAATTCAGCACACTGAATATACAACCCCTAGTCCCGGGTTAAGGGGAATCAGACACAACATGAGCAGAGCGCCAGAGATTCTGGACGCTCTGTCCATATTTACTTACAAGAGAATTATATTCGTTGTAACCTTAAGAAACTTGGAGTCAAGGCGTTTGATGAATAACCTTGACACACTATTTTTTGCAGCAATAGCTTGTGGCGATGATTGAAATCGTCTAACAACACGCAGGATGTAACAAATCCTACAAGGCAAAGATATGTTCACGCCAATATGCGGGACCCTTCGGTATATTACTGCATGGTCAAGTAAGGATAATTAACAATATCAAAACCTAAATGTTGTTGTAAAGCCTGCGAGAGAGGAAACCGTTTTGCTCTTTGCACATACATAGGCCCACATAACATGTACCATCTGGAGAGTCTGTGGTTTCCTTCAAACCCAGCCAAGGTATCTTTCACAGCCTTTGCTATATGGATTGTCTAAAGCCAGCAGATCATCAATATACCGTTTAGTGAATGAGAACGATCGGACCTGGTGAGGATTACTCCTTAATAGTTTCTACATATATTCATCTATTCATCTAGTCGGTCAAAAGGGAGGCCCAATTTGTACCCATCGGAATATCTATACACTGCTGATATAATGTTTCCCCCGAATTTCACATAGATATTTTTGATGAGAAAATTCAAACAACTCAGTGAACATGGAAACATCCCATGAATGGTAATCCTGGTATGTAGTGAAACTGAAGAAGGCTTTGTTGTTAATATAGCGGTACTGGTTTCATTAAACAGATAAATTAGTGATGAAATTCCTATCTATATAATCCGTGTGAAGAATAGTAGTATAGAGAGTGGAGAATTCCCAAGTAGATATATCCTTATACGGTACGTATATTAGAGCTTCTAGTTCTTCAGCGAGACGTATATAGTTTTTTAGTATGCACAGCTCTTTGAGCCGCAATAAAGCGAGATTTTTATGTGGACTTGCGCATTTTTGGAATCCAGTAAAGTTGTGGTATGCCCGTGTGACGGAAACGTAGCGCTATATCGGTAATAATGGATATTTGTAGATAAGCTTAAAATAGAAGACAGCACTAGGCCTAATGTATATATACATCAATAAAATATCCCACAAGGAATGTAAAAAGCATGACTATATTATTTCTGTGATGCTGTACAACCGATCGCGCGTACTGAGACAATCGAAAGCGTGATCATATTATCAGTTTAACCAGTCAGGCGCCAGTTATTTCTTAACTAGAGGACAAAGCTGTTTCCGCTAACGTCACAAACCCCTGTTTGATTTTTAACCTTGTGTTCATGAGGTACGAATGACGCGACCTCGTGTTCCTTGTTGCTTAAATATGGCACATTCCATGGCCTCCAAATAATTCCTGATAAAAAGTTGATTTAGGTCTGTATCCACCCCTCCTTCCTAAATAACTCAGGTTATATTACTGGGTGTCTTTTCTTTAAGGGGCATTTTTAGGATATCTGATGATATAGATCCATGCACGTTAGCAGGCCCTGTACACTTACAAGACATACGGAGGAACTGAACAATCATACCGAGTTTCAGAAAAAATAATGAACGAAATAAATTTTCACATGCACAATGCTATTTCGAACGTTCCTGTTGGACACTTAAAGCTTGCCGCACGGAAAAACTTCAACCGAAACAGATACATGTACATATGGATGGCCGGAAGGGTGGGTTAGCATAACCTCAAGGTGTAACCAACAAACACTATGGGGTTGTCGTGACAAAACTTCATATGAGTGAGGTGGTTATGATCAACATGTTGATAAACTGTGACTGTTCCAGAATTGACTGACACAGTCTTAAAGGCACAAAAAAACACACCTGTGCATGTAATACATTGATAACCACAGGGCACAAACTGTGCCGTGACTACAATGTCTATAATATCAGTTTGGGTGAGCCCTGATAATAGATTGACAGTAGCGCTTGCTACTCAACCGGTTCACTTCCCTTACGGCTTTATTTTCAGGCTTGTTCATCAGCTTATGCTACTGATTTTGTCAACTGTTTGTAATAGCTTACTTTTACCTTCGTAACGAAGTTTTATTTACGGCTGATGATCGGTGGTTAACCCGAAACTGGATTTACCCAGAAAATACCTTCACCTGGGCCACCAGTTAACCGTATTGAAGTCAATAAGGGGTTGCCGTTACGTAAGGATAACTTACGTGGGACAGCACATGTCGTTGTCATGGGCAATACGGTTGTTGCTCATCGCTAGCGATGATGACTGTTTTCGGAAGACGCCATGATACATGCTACTGATGGCTTCTTCTGCCTTTTTGTCCAGCCGTCCAAGTTTACGAAACACCACCGATGGAACCTTCCCGCTAAGGTATATTGAGGTCTCGCACACTTGCAGTTTCAAACCGGTTGACTTAAAGAATTTCCTTTGACATGTTGTGTACGCTTTTAGAAAAGCGCTAGGGGTCTTCGTGAGACTCCGTGGGCAGCACCGAGTATAAGAGGGATTCGGAGATGTTCCGTTGCTAGCAGTAGTTTCACCCGCCTGAAGCATTACTGTGCCTAAGATGATCATCACCCAAATCAAACATTTTGCCGACACCATCTGGAAGAAACAAAACCTTTTTCGTCACTGTTTCAACCAAGCTTCCAATTTTTACGCTGGTAAACGGAGACTATAGCGGATAAAAGGGATTAACTCGGAAGATTTTCTGGTCTTCTTTTCATATTATGTCTCTAAACTTTTGATTTAAAACGAGTATACAGACTGGAAATTTACTTTACATATATAATGCCATTTGGGACAATGGATGAGTGAAACCATAACGGCTTAAACAATCTTAGCACTTCTTCCCTCATTCTGATAAAATCACCTGGTGTAAAGCCCCAGCCGAATTTGCTACCTGCATACAGCTTAATTATTACTGAACGAAATGACGGAAGTGTTTTGGAAGACCGGGAAAGTGGGATTGTGTCAGCACAGTGACAATCCTCGCCTTCCGCCATTACCGTTCTTATCATGTATATGATGAATAGTTGATCTAGGCCTACCATTGTACACAATAACCTCTGATGTAGCCAAGCCCCGAGTCAAATTCCTGTGCCCGTGACAACTATCCCGGGATGGAACTTGGCATCAGACATAGGGAAAGGCGCTTGCTTTCAATCAGTCCTATTCTGTCACATGATATCAACGACTCTGACATAATCAGGCAATCAGTGTTTGTGCTTGTTCAGCCATATTCAACGAAACCTGGCCAACAAGAAGCGAGTTTCTTTCTCCTTCGTCTACAGTATGTCAGGCAGCGTGATTCTCAAGTCGGGTTACGAGATAAAAGAATGTCGAGGTTTATCTTTCACCGCGTCCCGAATGGTCCCTTTAATAACATGTCACACATGAATCACACAAACAAAATAATGAACAAATGTTTAATTTAACAAGAGGCCCTCTGAGATATGCTTCTGAAATGCGCGGTTTCATGCACCACTGGTACATACACGGTAGACAGCTTTCTCTTAGTAAGTCTATGATTTTTGCCATGGCGCAATATGTCCTCCAAGGACAGGTTAATAAATGTATAAATTCAAATAATTGTAATAACAATATACAGATCGTAAACTATTGTATGGTTCCATCCCTTCCTCCTTAATGCTCCCCCTAACCAAACACGTGCGGTTTAGGGAAAAAAGCTATACAACATTTCTTCAGGCTGAAAGAATTCGCACACACTTACCTTGTTATACTTCGTCATTAAATGGCATGTAGAAAGATGCAAGTCATAATGAATAGAATCGTTGCATGGGTTTCACGTTTCTGCGAATGACCGCACAACTGTTTTCCTCCTTCCAAATAACGGTGGAAGAATTCTTTGACGCTGTGAATAATGACTGAGTGCCGTTCCTAATCCTTTTAGCGTTATGCTTTGCTTGTCACCACTTGTCTGTCCTTCCATATGATGAGGAAGAACGGGTGACGTACTGTCTAAGGAGACAGCCCCTGTGGGTTACGGATTCACGTCGTCAATTGCACGAAACTTTCTTCAGGCGTAGATCCCCCCCCCCCCCCCCCCTCACCGCCACAATCCTTATTCACCGCATGTTTAAGACACGTGCACGGAAGCACCCATGCGTAGCCCTCAAACGTTGATCACTTCATCATGCCTCAACAACAACAATATTGTAGACTGTTTTTGAAGCATCAGACCTTACAATCACCCTGTATGACACGTGCAACTTTACATTTTTACACATGTTTAAACGTACAAACAGCAAGTATATACATACACAGAGCTTTACAGTGAATGGTCAGCGGCGTTTGTGACGACTTGTAAACACAGGTATGACAGATTTTTGTCCGAACTCTCCACATGATTGGTCAGTTAAGTTGGCGACGACAGTCAGTCCGCATAATCGTGAACTACCGGTATGTATTACATTACGTAGACGAGGGAAAATATGGTAACAAAAAGAAAACAATGTTCTTCCTCAGGTGAGACCTGATTTTTAATATCTATCATTACTGGCTAATTAAAGAGGACATAGTTTAGTGACCATACAAGCTGCACCGACTGTATTTCAAGATGTGAACATTTTTTGTCGGATTGATGCCTAATTTCGACATATTCTAACATGTTTTCAAGATCTGTGAGAAAAATCTGTGAAAGTCTTCAAGAGTCTCCCTAGTTCATGAATGTTCTCACCGAATCTATATGAGGCCAAGTTATTGTCGACTAGACACCGGTTTGTTTGTAGCTCTTCGCAGCCAAAGTTTAGACAATTACAACATTTGAAACACATAAGTGAGTAATTGCACATTTTATTAACAAGTGGTTCTGTAACCATACGAGAAACCAAAAAACCCTCTATCTGTAGAAGGATTTCTGTAGCTGAGCTGTATTTTATATAAAGTGTTTGTGCCAAGAATGCCAAGTTACTGTTTTGGGCAAATTAAATGAATATGGCATTTTGAATATCTATAAAGTATTTTGGTAGTTTCTGTACATAAATGGGTACTGAATGAAACATAATTACTTAAATATCACATATGTAATCATTTATATTTTAAGTGATCGTAGCTCTCACTAAAACTGCATCGATCTTAGAGCCATCAATATCATCATTATCATCATAATAATATCATTGGTTAAAAGAACCCGTATCAAAGATTTTAGAGTGAAACTGGATAAAACCTAATTGGTATGCTGTATTAATTGGTGTGACGAGATGATCGAATTAATACATCCAGAAGAATCCTTTTCGCACTTTTCTTCATCGCAGATTATTCTACTTTTACAACAACAGTAAGGTTGAGAGGTGGGGAGATCACAAGGAACCGGAATTTCAACAATCCTTATGAAACAGTATTCTGTAACCAGGAGGATAGGATTTCTACCGTAAGGGATGGGGATTTTAGTGCTTCATGTCTTTGGCTGTATCATCCATACACATCTTTAAGTTGTTTGTAAGCTTGACCCGAAATACAAAATATTATCTACTTTGAATAGTCTTGTCATTTGACCACTACCCATACATGTCTCAAACATCTGGAAACATCGCGTTGTCAACATATAGTCCTGCGATATACAGCCGACCAAGCGGGGCCCGTGTGCTCCTTCTCATGAATCGGGATTTCTGGAAGAAATCGTCCATCTACCGTACGACATTCGACGACGTACACAGAGAGATGTGCCACATTCATTTGACACATTGGACATTGTTTCCATGCCGTTGGTCTGTAGTGAGACCATCATTGTCGAAGTGTGGCTGTTACTAAAAGGCAGTTACGTTACGTCCCACCAATGAAGACAATGTGATGACATCGAGCCTTAAGTAGTTGTGACATTCGTTGTTAAGTTGGATTCCACAGTAGTGTTAAAAGTCGCCGTGACATCTGGTACCATCATGGTATCATTTTCATTGGTGTTGTTGGATGGTAGAGAAGGAGTTACGGTGGAATATGCAGGAGTGAGTTGTGTTCTTGGCTCTAAACGAGCAGCCCCATGCTGTGCTGCCCTATGCCTTGTTCTTGGAAGAGGCTGAGCCCGTCTTAACATTTCCTTCGAAACAACTTTTCCATAATGGACCCTGATTGGTCCTGGGGGAATGGTTATTTTGGGTTTTATTCGTTCGTGTACAAGCCTTGTCGACCTTTCTGTGGGTTTGCCTGTTGTAGGAATGCTCGTATCATTTCTGCCGTGGTCTCTGCCGAAGTTTTTACACGAACAGTAAGATGGCACGTCAAATGGTTCAAAGGACATGCCCATCGGTAGATCCTCCCGAAACACCATAAGAAAAACTGTCGACATCTCCTCAACGCACGTTCCATGGCAGTTTTTAAGTTCGTTAGATGTCCTGCAAAATTTATCGAAGAAATTGTTTCTAAACCAAAGTTAGGGGGCATAAAACAGAACTGATTTATTCTGGTGGAAGAAATGTCAAACCTAATTGTTCAAAGACCATAGCCACTCAGAGTTAAATCCGTTGTTTAGATTCTTGAAATTATTTTGTTTCCCCACCACCGATGTTTAATTCCATGTTCATAATCTCTTAAGATTATACATTAACGCAAGTAGTAACATTCTATTTCTATGTTTTTGCAATCTACCGTAACAAGTAAAAGCTTACGATAGTTGCGCTTACGTGCTTAGAACAAGTGGTGACATTATATACATCTATTTTCTCTGAGGAATCTTACCTAGAAATAAAAAGCCAGCGGAGATGCCGCGAGTACTTACACACAGCTCCCTGCGTGATAAAACTGGTAAAGGCTAGCACTCGGTAGATTGACGATGTCCCTACTCTCACCATAGGAATTCTCCATCCTGCTCGGGGCTCGCTCCAAATGTCGGGTCCTGTCAGGCAGAACGTATGTTACCTTTAGCTAACTAACCATGAAACTCATTTCCTTATCTAGACAGTACCATTCAGCCTCAAATAATTCGCACAGATCAATCTGACTTGCACAGAAATGGAAGTCTTGATTGAACCAACTGTAATATGCCAGCCCTTTAATACAATGCAATAAACTTCTGAACAACATACCGCATATGAAAGACAACATCTGTACGTGGGCTTACGAATTCCATGCCAAATAGCTCTATCACATTCTAAATTGGTCCTGTCATTATACGTTTTCATTCATTTAGTACATTGCTTTTGAAAGCGATGTGTCATCCCCGAGAATGAAAGATAATAAGTGAATGCCATGTCATATTTTAACTAATCTGTAAATTTGAACTTTGTCTCCTGAGTGAGGGTAGAGTACATGCTATTCCGACAAAGAATTATACTATATATATATATGGTCCATTATTCAAAAGAATACGTTTGTTGGCGTGATTGGGAAATTGCGTTATACAATTAGCGTAATGTTATGTCGCAGTAACATAATCTATTCTAGCATCACTCAGAAAACATCATTTCTCCCGGGATCAGCCCTGTATCCTCCTTCCATAATGCTGGCCGCCGTCGTACCAGTGAAATATTCTTGAGTATGGTGTAAAACACCAATCAAATAAATAAACAGAAACCATAATATCATGTTCAGTTTAACATATTAGTTTTTAGAATGTAAGCAGTACACATATAGGCGAATTGACTTACGTAGGACAGCACATATCGTTGTCATGTATAGCGTGGCCTCTGGAAGGGCTGTGTTGTTTGGATACCAGGATACCGCTGAAGGCTTGACGGAGTTTATCGGCAGTTTTTGAGTCCACCTTACCAATTTGACAGGTGACTAGCGCTGGCTTTGTTAAGCTGTATGACAAAAACGTTTTACAGACGGGTACCTTGATCCCGGTAAACCCGAAGGGTATCTCCGTACAGTTTGTCCATGCTTTATATAAATGACGGCTGCTCACAGAAGTACAGAACAACGCAAAGAAAAGCGGATACAGGACAATAGCATCCATCTGAAAAAAAAAACAACACGTGAAATTATTTCCACCGGCTCCATTGCTACAAATACACATGCTGCTACCAAGGATATAGTATGAACAATACTATATCCCAGCTGCTACGTATAACGCTCAATGCGATTATTAAAGTACACTTTACATAAAGTACACCTTTGCATAAAGTACACCTTTACATAAAGAACACCTTTACATAGAATTCTGTGGCCCAATTGTTTTACAGCATCTCGGCATTGAATGCATAGGTCTAATACCTAATGTCTAAGTTTCCAGTTTAAACTTAACCCAAAATTATTGCCAAAGCTGTATTAAATTTAAAGCAAATGATTTGATTGTGTTAAACTCTTGCTTAATTCCGTTGTTGGGTTTCGCTAATTATGCACTGTGATGTAATAGCCGTAAGAATCACAATTAAGAACGCCCTCACCCCGAGGGCACAGCGGCACAAAGTTTGCAATTTCCACTTATTTCTACGACTTTGTATGTCGTCGATAGACGCCTTAGCCCGCAATACTTCAAAAGACTAAAAACTATAGTCAAAAGACGCTTCAGCCCTAACAAGTACCAAGTGACTCAGAAAATAAGACACGAAGATGTATAATTATTTTTTTAAAGATGTCGGCAAAAAAAGGAAATGAAAAAAAAAAAGAAATGAAACCAAATGAAAAAAAGGCAGAAAGGTTTGCGGGCGTGAGCTTATGGACTATATCTAAAGAGATCAGTTAATGTACAGAAAACTTGGTTTAACCAGTTCCCAATTATGAGCCACAATTTTAATAGCAAACGGTCATTTCATCACATCACTGTAGGTTTATCTGACAGCATTTTACACTTACTTCTACGCTGTGTACAATTTGGGACTATAAATATGTTAGTATATCTATTTACTCTTCATAGTGAAATATTCTTGAGTACGGCGTAAAACACCAATCAAATAAATTTACTCTTCATATCATAAGAAGGCTGGCACATTGCTTGCCTGTATACGTATAATTGTTTTTCCTACTTTATAACAGCCGCTTAATGTATATTTAAGCCTCTCTCACGTTTAAACAGATATCAAACATCAATATCAAGGCAGTATGACTAAACAGAAAATAGAAAACACTTTGAGGAGCAGAAGCATGTCGGCGACACCCGTGTATCCCATTTAAATTAAATTGGATGTCTTACTCGTCTTCATCGGATGCGCGCTGACGAACAAACCCACATGTTAAGCAGACAAACCTGAAACCAAAATACGGTCAAGTCCTGATACGCTTGACTTATACTCTGAGCCACTAAGACATATAAAAACGGATTATGGGTGTTTATTTAAAAGGATGGTTCAGAGAAATTAGTGGCTAAATATGTAACTAGGTCAGTGCTGTATAAATTACGTTTATATCATTTATTTCGTCTAAGTTGATGGGGAAATCAGTTTTGCTTCAAACTTCATGGGTCATTTTTATGTGTAACTATGATGTGTAGGGGTTGTTATTTACTAAATGTTTAGGTTATTTATGATATATTGATGACAGAAGTGAAAGGAGTATTTTAAGTATTTCATGAAATTTTCGTTCTCATTTCAATAGTGTATGCTTGACTGCAAGGCTAAAAGCTGTATTGTTTATTGTCTAAGCCATTTCTACATGGCTGGCAGAATGTAGGTTACAGGCATTTACTGAAGCCACATTCACATGGGGCGATTCTACCATTCGACCAATCTCATCGTCTCAAAGCAGATTTTCCCCCCTTTTTCATTAGGACAAATCCCATCGCGTGGACGGGATTAACGCATCTAAGAAAATCATGAGTGAACTAATGCTAGCGATTTTCAGGACATCATAAAACTGTCTTGAATACAAAACCAAGAAAATATTTCATTTAGCTCTCAACATTGATTTTCATGTGCAATTAGACAATTTTATTTGTGAAATTTCGGGTATTTTTGTAAGAATATCAAGACGTCACCAAAGACATTGACAAGTCAACGATTAATGGTATTTGACCAATTATAGATAATGACCACATGCACCTGTAGATATAACAATTGACACTAGAGAACGTGGGCAGCGCTAGGCTATTGCAGCAGTATATATAATTAATTCATCTATGATTCCTGACCTTTATGAGCGAAGAATGAACATGTTTTTAAAAATGTCTTCTTCATACTTGTATAGATGATTGTGATGACTGACGTGTACACAGGTATGAGCTCGTTCCACGCGGGGTTTAGACCTACCTGACACAGAGAAGAACTTAGTGGTTTATTTTTTACGGCTCAATTTGTTTGACACAGCGGAATTTTTAAGATAAATGTCTAACACGCCGAATCAGCAGTGGCGTGACACTATATTTAACTGGAGACGAAGAGGAGTTAGGAAGTTTTCTTAGTCAGTAGCTGGCGTGTCGCCAAGTTAGTTCACAACACCAAGTTGGAGTGAAAAGTGCCTGAGTATAAAAAGATAGCTTGACTTACTTCTGTTATGATTAACGTCCAAATGTGACCCTGTCGAAACTCGTCTCTTGGCATAAACACACCGACTTTCCCGCCGATATCTGTGAAGTGAACTTGATAAAATCCGCTCAAACGATGGTGATATTCAGAACACTTGTCTCGATACTTCTGTAGTAATGTCACCTGACTACAACCAATCAAGAACCAGCAATGAGTTTTCGTCACGCTATCTGTGATGGCGAATTAAAAATGTTTAAATAAAATTATGCATCGTCGCGCACATCTCCCAGTAAGTGGGGTTACGTTAGGTTACATTTGCCTGTTTATCGCGTAATGTACAAGCAAGCACGTCATTTCCACGAACTATAGACCTCATTGATGCGGGCGAGTGGCCTTATTGTATAAATAAATGTTTATTCAAAGTTTTTACTTCGTCACGCATGGCTGCCTTATAAAAACATACATTCGTTTACCCCCAAACCTAAAGCTATGGAGTCCATATATGGAGAGGAAAAGCCGCATTATACTCTAATCGTATAGTTGCTTGACCACTTTTTGATCTAATTACAAGGTATAGACGTTTTTAGTCCATGCCATTTTAAGATATTTATATCTGAACACTGGCCATTGACTGAAATACAATATTGTAAATCAGTCCGGTGTATTTATAGTTGTTTCCTTGTCAATATCGCAGTTATCTACCCTTGGGCTCTTTCCTTCACAGGGATCAGTGTTGCTTATCGATATAGGTTTGTGTCTGATCAAGATAAAACGCAAGATTGTCGGATGCATTCTTTTTTCATTTTGATTGTGCCCGATATTATCTGTATAGAATTTCTAGATGCCTCTGTTTATCTTCTACGACTTATTGGTGTTTACATCAACTCAGTAGGCATTTTATAGGAATGCACAAAGCTATTAGTTTATTTATACTTTCAAGAAAGACAACTTGGGTGACTATGAAATTTACATCAACTTACAAAATAATCCATTGACTGCATAAATTACTCTTCTTGTAAACCGAAATGGATGTTTCAATACGCATTTTTTGCTGGATAACGGGCTGGCTGAGCATTTGAGATTTGACAACGTGTCTCTGGACTATAGGAACCCTTGAGATAAGACAGCGCGTATGCGCTGTATCTGAACATGTGAGATTTGTCTTGGATTTGTCAACATCTGAGAATGGACAACGCGTCTGCTAAATATATGAACATTTGATATTGGACAACGCATCTGCTGAATTTGTCAACATTTGAAAATGAACAGCGCGTCTGCTGAATAGGTGAACATTTGATATTAGACAACGCGTCTGCTGTATAGGTGAACATTTGAATTTGAACAACGCGTCTGCTGAATAGGTAAACATTTGATATTGGACAACGCGTCTGCTGAATTTGTCAACATTTGATATTAGACAACGCGTCTGCTGAATAGGTGAACATTTGATATTGGACAACGCGTCTGCTGAATAGGTGAACATTTGATATTGGACAACGCATCTGCTGAATTTGTCAACATTTGGAAATGAACAGCGCGTCTGCTGAATAGGTAAACATTTGATATTGGACAACACGTCTGCTGAATAGGTGAACATTTGATATTGGACAACGGGTCTGATAAATTTGTGAACATTTGGTATTGAATAACGCGTCTGCTGAATATCTGAACATCTGATATTGGACCATGTGTCTGCTGAATATGTAAACTCTTAAGAATGGAGAACTGAATGTGTCAACATCTAAGACTCGATATGCGTGGTTGCATACTAATCACTAATAGTGTGCCTCCTTGTTGCAGGACGGATTTCCACTGCTCTTTTATTTAGTGCTGCTTCACTGAAACGACTTACCGAAGGCAAGTCAGCCATATGTCTGAATATACTCGAATCACTACACGGACTGGATGTCATATGTCTTAATATACCTGAACAACTACACGGAATGGATGTAATATGTCTGAATACATGGACGGGATGTTATATTTCTGAATATCCCCGAATCACTACACGGACTGGATGTCACATGTCTGAATATCCCCGAATAACTACACGAATAGGGTGTTTCATGTCTGAATATACCGGAATCACTACATGGACTGGATGTCATATGTCTAAATATACCGGAATCATCACACGGAATGGCTGTGATATGTCTGAATATATCCGAATCACTAAACGGAATGGCTGTCATATGTCTGAATATACCCGAGCCACTACACGAACTGGATATCATATCTCTGAGTATACCGGAATCACTACACGCAATGGATTTCATATGTCTGAATATACCTGAATCACCACACGAACTGGATGTTATATGTCTGAATATATGTGAATCATTACACAGGCTGGATTTCATATGTCTGAATATCCCTGAATCACTACACGGAACGGCTGTCATATGTTTGAATATACCCGAATCTCTACATGAACTGGATGTCATATGTCTGAATATACCCGAATCACTGCACGAACTGGATATTATATGTCTCAATATACCCGAATCACTACACGAACTGAATATTACGTCTGAATATACCCGAATCATTACACGGAACGGCTGTCATACGTCTGAATATACCCAAATCACCACACGGACTGGATGTCATATGTCTGAATATACCCGAATCACTACACGAACTGAATATTACATCTGAATATACCCGAATCACCAATTGGACTGGATGTCATATGTCTAAATATACCCGAATCACAACACGGACTGGATAGTACATGTCTGAGTATACCCGAATCAATACACGAACTGAATATTACGTTTGAATATACCCGAATCACTACACGAACTGGATGTTACATGTCTGAATATACCCGAATCACTACACGAACTGAGTATTACGTCTGAATATACCCGAATCACCACACGGTCTGGATGTCATATGTCTAAATATACACGAATCACAACACGGACTGGATAGTACATGTCTGAATATACCCGAATCACTACAGGAACTGAATATTACGTCTGAGTATACCCGAATCACTACACGAACTGGATGTTACATGTCTGAATATACCCGAATCACCACACGGACTGGATATTACGTCTGAATATACCCGAATCACCACACGGACTGGATGTCATGTCTGAATATACCCGAATCACTGCACGAACTGGATATTATATGTCTGAATATACCCGAATCACTACACGAACTGAATAGTACGTCTGAATATACCCGAATCACCACACGGACTGGATGTCATATGTCCGAATATACCCGAATCACTACACGAACTGGATGTTACATGTCTGAATATACCCGAATCACCACACGGACTGGATATTACGCCTGAATATACCCGAATCACCACACGGACTGGATGTCATATGTCTGAATATATCCGAATCACCACACGGACTGGATGTCGTATGTCTGAATATACCCGAATCACTACACGAACTGAATATTACGTCTGAATATACCCCGAATTACTACACGAACTGGATGTTACGTCTGAATATACCCGAATCACTACACGAACTGGATGTTACATGTCTGAATATACCCAAATCACCACACAGACTGGATATTACGTCTGAATATACCCGAATCACCACACGGACTGGATGTCATATGTCTGAATATACCCGAATCACCACACGGACTGGATGTCATATGTCTAAATATACCCGAATCACAACACGGACTGGATAGTACATGTCTGAGTATACCCGAATCAATATACGAACTGAATATTACGTTTGAATATACCCGAATCACTACACGAACTGGATATTATATGTCTGAATATACCCGAATCAATACACGAACTGAATACTACGTTTGAATATACCCGAATCACTACACGAACTGGATATTATATGTCTGAATATACCCGAATCCGTACACGAACTGAATATTACGTCTGAATATACCCGAATCACTACACGAACTGGATGTTACATGTCTGAATATACCCGAATCACTACACGAACTGGATATTATATGTCTCAATATACCCGAATCACTACACCAACTGGATAATACGTCAGAATATACCCGAATCACGACACGAACTGGATGTTACATGTCTGAATATACCCGAATCACTACACGAACTGGATGTTACATGTCTGAATATACCTGAATCACTACACGAACCGAATGTTTTATGTCTGAATATACCTGAATCACTACACGGATTGAATGGTACATGTCTTAATATACCCGAATCACTACACGTACTAGATGTCATGTCACCGTGTTGAGTTGTGTGTTTTTTATTTTTTAACAAAGTTTCGATAAATTGGAGGGAAATTTCTATCTTTCACGAAAACATCGTGTCATGGGTCTAAGAGAGTGCTGTACTGGTTAGAGTATTTTTCATACTCCTGTACCAACGAAACTGTCTCATCGTGAGACCAGTTTTTCTCTTCCGTCTTTGACGCCGCCATTTTGCCCAGGTCACATGCCTTAAGACGGTCACGTTATTTCTACACGTCCGCGGATTGGCTACTCGACTTGACTCATCTTGACAAAAATACACATACACATTTCCGATTCAACGGTGTTGGATGATGTTGAGTGTTGTTGAACAAAAAGGTAGAACCCATCCAGACAACCCAATACAGATCAACTTGTTGACTCAACTTCAAGCTGACTCTTGTTGAGTCATCAAAAGTTCAATGATGCTGGATAGTCTGGACGGGGGTTTAGTCAACGAGGAATTTGAAAGCTTATGTGTCTGGACACAGGAAGCGATGATTCCAACACTCATCTTCATGCTGAGATTGTAGAATACTCGAATCCATTCGTCGTAACCAATCGTCAACCATAATGGACGTACAAGGTAAAGAATCGCATGATAAATTTTAAAATTAACGCTCAAAAGAAATCATCAAAGAACTAAAAAGGGCATAGAAAGCAAAAAAAAATGAGACAGGTTAAGTCACAACATGTTTGAGTGGCATTTAGAAGTTGGGAAGGAAGTACACTGGGAAAGTCTTTCACTTGAAAACGATGTTAGTAACTACATCGAAACGTTGTGTTAATAAATCAAGAAGTTGTTTGTCCATAAGAAAGATTTTCCCAAGTTAAGTTATGTAAAGCTCTGCGACCAAGAGTTTTCGGTGATGGTGGAAAGACACAAGGAATGTTCTAGCTTTGATTGCAGCTCTTCCAACAAGGCCGTTTTATCCAACGCGATTCTTACACATCCCCTATCCACGAGTTTAGCAGAATCAGTCAGAATAACAGAGCAGAGCGCCAGTGGTTCTGGGCACTCACTCCATAGTCACCTACAAGAGACTTATACACCGTAAAATTTAATAAACTAAGCTCTCTCGTAGAATATTCTGAACACACTAGACTTTGTCGCCGTAACTTGTGAAGCTGATTGAGGAGGTTATTAAACAGCACAGAGGATCTAAGAAACGCGAGATATGTATACATCCTATGCAGGTTCCATTGGTATACATGTATTGCCATATAATGAAAGATCTCAATGCCAAAATTCAAACTAATACCATCATCGTAAGATAGGAAGATAGTGTGATAGGAAGCCATTCTTGTCTTTGTAGAAATACAATTTAAGGTACCAAATAAATCCTGTAAATCTAAAACGTGGGTATCGGTCACACAATTTAAAACTGGTTTATTCAAAATCATGAAAGGCCGATTTCATTATACGGTATGCACAAACAACTACTTATATCTGATATTTTAAACACTATCCGTTAAACGGATGGCAGCAAGTGTCAAAATATGCCGAAACAGTAAAACAGTTTTGCGTTATCTCCCTTATTTGATAGTTTCCATGCATAAAACAGCAACAGTTTTACATGTTTAAACTTTACAGATGCTCTGTGCTAAAAGTCTTTCATTATATTCTATCCGCTTTTTGTTTTCTAGGCGGATACATCATGTGCATCTATGCGTCGAAACATTTGCATACCAGCTGTCAACCAAGATGGACGTTACACATCAATAATCGCAAGACCAATTCCCAAAACGACGTCTAACACAAACCCCCAAAGAACTAAGAAAGTATATAAAGTATGAAATCAAGATGGGATCATAAAAAGAGAGGCAGTCAACAGTTTTCAATGATGCTGGAAAGGCGCAAAGTAGTTTCCAGGCGAATGAGTGAAATCAGTATTCAGATCGTTTACCATGCCAGTATATAAGTTGTTGATAATAAAATATGTGCCAGTTGCGTTTTGGTTTAACTGTTCATATATCTAGCGTGGCGATCTAATTCAACACTATGAATATACAGCAGCGACAGAATCATCATTTTTTGTGTTGTTATTTCAAAATGGGTTTTGAGGGTTTTACTACCTATCTTTAAATGAATCAACTTTTTCAAGCGTTGCTTTCAAATGAAACACGCTAGAAAAAGACAATCTTCTGTTTTTCATTTTTCATTTAAAGTGAACATAAAAGTCTATCACTAAGGCTGAATTAAATTAATGAAGTAGTACTCCAGAAATGTTCTAAAATATTTCAAAAATTCTACACCGCTTTTTAACAAAATAAATAACAAACAATCGTCAATACCTAGCCTCTTATTTGGTGACGCCATTTTGCCATGTCATAGCTATCTAGAGTGACGTCACAAAACTTAGGAGCTCTCCCTTACCATCGGTATTAAACAACGTAACAAAGAGAAAACATAAACAAAAACGCCTGATACCCTACCAGAGGGTTTCAACTCTGTTCCGTGTTCAGAAGGCCGATGTTTCTTTTAATTTGACACTCGGTCAGCGCGATGTTCGTGGCCACAAGCGTCGTATTTCAGCGATCATGCTCGTCCTCTTCCTGTAAAGCCCTTGGCTTTACCGACTTTAGGGAATTTACGAACATAGCAGGACCTTCTGAATGATACTAGGCCCTTTCATTCAGATTCTGAGAAGATATTTTCGTAATAAATCTGAATTTGCTTAGAAAAAATAATGCAAAGTCTTCAAGCAATGACTCTCCCGAGGCGATTTTCTTGCCAACTAACCCTGAGAAGTTACTGCAGTATCCTGCCCAACACGTACGCATTGTGACACGGGCAGATGTTTTGTTCCCTGCCCATACACGTGTGGTTCAAAATGCATCAGTTTAACACTTAAACTTGGTAACATTAAAATTAAAAAATTATCGTAGATAACACAATTCTTCCAAAGAATAATTACATTTTGCACATCAACGTTTCTCACATAACTATCTAATTATTTTCCAAGTTTAACACAGAAGTACTAAATATTTTTACGTATTAAAATGTTAAACTCTCATACTGGAGTTAATAATGAAGAATAGTTTTCTTTTCTGTTTTGCAACTGGGACATTTGACTCCTAGATAGTCGCTCAGTGAAGTGACCTCTCGTTCGCATCATGTGATCAGAGGAGACTGTTCGTCTGCTTTGCTTTGCTGGACATGTCTGTTTGATTCATCTAGCGTTTGTTTATCTCCGACTTGTCTTGGGCCGAATGTCCAGCATCTTATACAAGCCACAAGGAATAACACAGCAGTGGCAACTGTTGCTCCTAAGTTGACGTAGATAGGAAAGAATACCCCATGGTTCTGGATTCCATATCCAGACAACCACTGGAAGATCAACGTCCCAAACCCCCCACCAGCAAAGAATACTGCCATTAAAGGTCCAGTTATTTCTAAATAGATTTCCGACCACGCTATGCCTGCCGGAAAAATTGGAGCGGAAGTGAATGAAAAAGCACATGTCAGTACCCAGATAAACATGACCGAGCGAAAGCTGTAAAAGTAGAGACCAATAGCTCCGCCTAGAGTCAGTCCTATTTCAAAAGGCAGCAGCCATTGTGAAGAGAAGAACTTACTAAGGAACACGGCCAGAAGGCGGCCCACCACCATGCTAAATGAGTATCCGAAGAGGAGGAGGTTGCCGTCAGCTTTTGACATGTGGAGAGGACCTTGCACGCTCATTGGCATCAGGTACGTTGACAAAGACTGGTACACACCCGACAGGCAAATATACATCAGACACAGCACAACGGCCATGAATATTCCAAAAGATTTCTGGACACCTGCAAAAGTCCCTTGCTTTCCAAAGATTTCAGAGTTCTGTCTGTCGTTTGCCGTATAAAACAAACCCTCTCTTGCAGGGGTCTGTCGATCATTCACGTAAAACCACAGAAACAAGCCTCCCCAGAACAGTGTGTACAGCCCGTAAGCCCCAAATGGGATTTGTATCCGGCTGGAGGCAACAGTGGACGAATTATTGCCGAGTATGTTTCCCGGCAGCCCAATCTCATGCTTTGGGAGTGAGCTGTTCACGTCAGGTGACAGGAAGGGGCGAATGATGAGTGGAGCAACAACACTACCGAGGGAGTTGCCAAAATGCAGCGCGTGAAGAGGTCCGGAAGATTCGCCTTCCCACATGACGGCAATCCAGGAGTTTCCAGCTGAAATGGACAGTCCCCATATGACTATAGTATAAATTTGGTAATATCTGAATGCATTCATCTGAGAGAAATAAAAAGGCCCAGAACGCATCACTATGAACATAAGATCACCAGTTCAAGCTGATTCTTTCTCCGATGGATTTGATAAATGTGTCATTGTCTCGAGCCAATTATAATGCACTATAATCCCGACACCGTCCTCGACGACCAACCTATCCTTCCACACCTCTTGTTAATTGGATTAAACCCTTTATCGTAAATAATTCCACGACTTCTTTCCAAAACCAATAAACACAAAGACGAGTTTATGTCGTGTACATGGTGTTATTGATATGAGCTTTCAAGAGCAACTGCTCCCATCATCAGATATTATACACACACAAAAATTGTCATGGGCAGATCTTCATTTATATACGAAAGTGAATTCTGTTCAAAGTTGTGTACAATAACATATAATAAACATGGAAAATATACAATAGGTCTGTAATACTGAACACGTATCAACCATACTGTTAAGGAGAAGCCAAACTTCTCCCAAAAAGTTTAGGGATAAAATGAAATTAAAGCATGTATTTCGTGATTCCATGAAACACGTAAGCATGACTGTTCTGCTAAAGGCTGTAAATTTAACAGTTTTTCACGATTTCAGATTGTTTTATATTTCGCCTATTTAGTCAGTTGAAATTTTGAAATCGGTGTCATTCGAATGCGTGGTCATGTATCCCTTGATATTTAAGATTCACCAATAAATAATTTGTGTTAATACATTAAAACTTCTGGCTTACCAACTCCAAGCACGCCATGCGTTAGCCCCTGTACCATCATAGCCGCTGCCATAACAGTAAGCAGAGAACACCATGGAACAGCGGCTGTTGCCAGTCCTAGAAGAATAAGATTGGTGGCCAAAATTGCCTCCAAGTGGCGCTGATATCGACTACAAATCCATCCTGCAGCGAGAGCAGAAGCTGTAAGTCCCAGGTTCTTGGCGGTTAAAGGGTAGGCAAGTTGTTCGTAGTTGCAATGGGCAATCTCAGTCAAATCTATCAAAGCAGGCCCAACCATGGACATGTACATTCCCTGAAAGAAACATCACACATGTAATATTCAACGATAGGACGACCAGCTATGAAATAGCCTTCGGCATCGTTTTCGATCCCATAAGTTTTCAACTTTAAATTCTGAGGTCGCTTCACCAAAAGTTATCAACACCATTTTTATTTAGTTCCATACATTGACATAAATCTTGTTGTGTTGTGTTGGCTATTATACAGGACTGCACCCGTAGGTAGTACACATGTTTAGTTATATTTTGGGTTCCCGCGAAACTTCTCGTTAATAATCCAGTAACCATCCATTTAACACATCGGCCTCTTGGTGGAGACATCTTGGCATTCTTGATCCCATGTTAAGGGTGGAATTATTGCGTTTTATGATCTAGGTTTCGCTGTTATTTCAAAGATTTTACACCTGGCAAAAAGTATCACTATTCTCTATAATCCATAACAAGTAATTTTTAAAATCTTATCAAGATGAACTTCAATAGGTAAGGGGTCTTAAAACGTCAAAAGGGATGAAACTTTGGGCCACTACACTAAAATAAAGTTGTTATTGTTGAGATAATTTGGAAGGGATCCCCATGGGTTCGCTTCACAGACAAACTGAAAAGGCCTTTAGTTTGCTTGGTTTCATCTGAGATTAAGATCTTAATCCCAGGTTTCATAGAGGACGACTGGTTTTAAGTTCAAGGTGGTTAGACAGCTAAATAGCCAATAATTCACTGCTGTTACAGGTCTTCAATAGTTATACACGAATTTTGTATATGATATGTATGTATGATTTAATTGTCATCCCGTCGATTTTGTAATATTTTTAACGTCCTTGTTTGATTTGATTTGATTGGTGTTTTACGCCGTACTCAAGAATATTTCACTTATACGAAGGTGGCCAGCATTATTGGGGGAGGAAACCGGGCAGAGCCCGGGGGAAACCCACGACTCGTCATGTAATATCCCAGTACTTGACTTCATTAATTCTCAGGTCCATGTATGTATTACATATTCAGCCTATCTGGAGCTCCGTCTCGTGGTAGATTCCACTTACCACAGAGCTACGTCTCAGGGTAGATTCCATTTACCACAGAGCTCCGTCTCATGGTAGATTCCACATACCACAGAGCTACGTCTCATGGTAGATTCCACTTACCACAGAGCTCCGTGTCATGGTAGATTCCACAGAGCTACGTCATATCAGTCAGCTGATTGACTCGCTGGTAGGCGCTACATCTACTGGCCAGCTGATCGACTAACAATGTATGTGATCCCGCACTGGAGTTTTACATTTAATTAAAATTTCGTGTTTAGAATACGACCCTTCTGTGTATCTAACGTTATTTAAAACTTAGCAGTACTTGTCCTGCCTTATAGATACTATACCCTTTGATAATATGTAATTCTAGATCAGTGAATCAAAGGAAATGCCATTAACATCACTATATTTTTAACCTCATTCTTGTTATTGTTGTCATGAGAAATAAGGCTGCCAAAATAATGTATATTATGACATACCGTGAGACATAAGGCTGTCAAATTGACGCTTGTTGTGTTTGTCGTGAGACATAAGGTTGTCAACATGAAGCTTGTTGGGGTTGTTGTGAGACATAAGGCTGTCAACATGACGCTTGCATGTTCTGGTTGTCGTACGACATGAGCTCCAAAATGACGTTTGTTGAGGTTGTCATGAGACATAAAGCTGTCAAATTGACGCTTGTTGTGGTTGTCGTGAGACATAAGGTTGTCAACAAGAAGCTGGTTGGGGTTGTCGTAAGACATAAGGCTGTCAACGTGAGGCTGGCATGTTCTGGTTGTCGTAAGACATGAGCTGCCAAAATGACTTTGTTGAGGTTGTCATGGGATAAAAGCAAATGACGCGTGTTCTGGTTGACGTGAGACATTAGGCTGTCAGCATTGTTGTGGTTGTAGTATCGCATAAGACTGTCAAATTGACACTTGTTGTGGTTCTCGTGTTCCATAGGCCTAAAGGACCCGGTATGGTAAGGCGGGGAATCGGCCCTAGTGCTAGAAACTGTGCACCTCAAGAAGCGAAAATGACTATATCTGTGAGTGACAGCTGCTGACACTGTCGTGAGGATACTTCTTTTTCAGTTCTGTTTTACTCTTCTTTTCGTGGTATATGGTAAACATGCGCCATATAACGCTCCGAACATACACTGAAGCAATGTATAGATCATAAAATCGAAAAATGGTAGGCTGCTCGAGTCGCACTGAACAGTCTCTTTTTCTTTTAAAAAACACTTTAGAATGGGGAAAATCACTGCACCACAACTGTAACTTTCTGAAAAATTTTTGAGAGCGCAGTTATGCACCAATCAATTAAATACATATATAACAAATGTCCAGCTTTATACTTCCGCTATGCATATTAACATGTTAATGTTAATTATAGCTAGAGGGCCTCTTGTGCTCTCAACCAGGATCCACGTATGATTTCGCTATAGTTGCCACACGTTAGGTAATACCATAACTTAACAATTATCCATTCTAATTAATAATAACGCTTATTTAATGCAAGACTAGCCCATATCTATACTCACACAAAAAGTTTCTTGCCCACGAAAAAAAAGAAGCATTGGAAGATTCGAACTCTTCTTCGAGGTGCAACCTGTTCACCACATTAATTTCGTTAGTTGACTGTAATACGAACGATGTCGAACAAGCTAAGACCGAAATACGAATCATAACCTTGCCAAAATATGGCAAAACTGATCACATTATAAAGTTTATTGTTTACATATGAAGACCAACGTAAACCACAACGACATTTTGAGAGCACGTAGAAATACACACATGAAAGTTTCAATAAAGATATTCTTCTGGTTTACGTTGATGTTAATTCTGTATATTAATGCCATTGTGCCTTGTTTGAAGGCAAAATTGGCGTTTTTGATCAAGAGTGCATTTTTGGAGGATCATTACTAAGCAACCATCTTTTTCATAGCCTTATAACTTTTATGGGTGATTCGACCAAGTTTTATACTTCTGATTTGGAAATTTACAGAATTGTGCTGGGATTCAGAAATTTGCACTTTCTTATGGTACCTCTCTGAGGCCAATTCTCCGCCTTCCCGTACCAGGTTCTTCGCCATACATAAGGCATGTTGTGGTTATCGTGTGGCGCAAGGTTGTCACAACTGAAACTTATTATGAAGGTCGTGTGACAAAAGGTTGCCACAGATAACACTTGTGATGGTTGTCATTCTGCATAAAGTTGTCCCAAATGAAGATATAATGGTTCTAAACGGGATTACATTTAACAAGTAATTATACTGAGTAAAATCTACAATACTGACTGTGGCACGGCTATATACGTATGAGTTATAATTGTAAAATCATTTATCCAACAGAATGAACGTTGCATGTTTGTTGGAAATATGTTGAGAAACTTCTCAGGAAAGGAACGGCTAAGTTTCGTATAAATTTGTACAAATCCTGTAAGGTTTTCTTGTTTACATTTCCGGGTAATGTTTTTACAAATTCGGACAGTTTTTTACTTGCTTTGTGTTTTTGGCCGATTTAAAATTTTATGGGGATTTTATATTTTCGGGATTTAGGCCTACAGTAGACACTGTTTAGACTGGACCCGATGTCTACCCAGTAATAAATATACCGACAGTGAGCGGTTATAACGTAACCCTACATAATGATTCTGTTGTTAAACACGAGTAACGCAGATATATAGACCTATTCAAAGAAACGAGTAGATATAGCCTTTCTATGACCTAGATTGTTTTGTGGGACGAAACTTAGAGGTCTACTCACTGCTGATAGCCAGGTAGCCACCATACAAACTGTTTTAACCAGTCGCCATTTCTTCCAGACGCTGAGCTGTACGCCAGTCATTCTCATTCCGTTCATACGAGTCCAGACTGGCGGGGGTTACAGCACGAGTGACGGGCTATGATCCTGCTTCTTAGGTAATTACATACGCACCAAGCACTGATCTGACATTAAGATCGCTTGATACAGACGAACCTAGTATCAGTGCACCACAATATGATATAGTTGGCGAGTTGCTTTATGCATAATCACTATCTTTACAAGAGAAAATGTGTGTCAACGGTATGTATACGTTATTGAGCCGTATAGTGCTGTTCCATTGTGACGTATACGTGACTGAACGGTATATTGCCGCGTCAACGTTACGTGTACGTGCTTGACCCGTATAGAGCTGTGTCAACTTTACGTATACGTGATTGAGCAGCATAGTGCTGTGTCAACTTTACGTATACGTGATTGAGCAGCATAGTGCTCTGTCAACTTTACGTACACGTGATTAAGCAGCATAGTGCTGTGTCAAATTTACGTATAAGTGATTGAGCAACATAGTGCTGTAGAGCTCAGCATATAAGAAATATACC